>NC_033640.1:5556546-5590822 GCF_001540865.1 Ananas comosus
GTGAGAGATTGTGAGTGACTGACCAGGTATAGCCTGATAGAATCACTAGTGTGGTGTAAAGCTTTAACTTGTTAAGTTATATTGAATCTTGTCAACAAGTTGTTGATACTGATTTATGATTGGGTACTACAGTGCCGACCTTGGGTCGAGTTGAGATTCCATGTCAGAGACATGATGCTGTTGAGATATTTGTACCCTGGACTATAGCTAGCATGCCATTATGCTCTTTCGTACATGCTTGCGGGGGTCGCGCCCCCCAAGCCCCGCGTTCCGGAGTGGCTTGAGTTGAAATTCCATGTCAGGGACATGATGTTGTTGTGAAACTGGTACTGTGGACTACGGCTTACATGCAATTGTGCGCGTTTGCACACGCTTGCGGGGTTGCTTCCCCCCCAAGCCAGCACTCCCGAACAGCTTAGCAACAAATGCTCGCAAATGTACGAAGTGAGCGCCGAAATGGAATGCCGTGGGGGAGGCTCATCCCTAGAGTAGGGATGTTGACGACCACGGGGCCATTAGGCACGGCGCGGCTTGAACTTACCTTGTGTAAATCCGTTGGAAATTGGGTTATGTCAAGTACTTTAACCTTAGCTGGACAGAGTAGTAAAGTTACTATATGTCTTGGGCTAAGTGAACTTATTGATGAACAGACTAGAAAGTTGACATCATATTTGGTTAGCGACATAAAAAATATTTCATTCTTGCTAATGTAGAAAGTAATCACATGATATTATCTGTAATTCCGGTAATAATGAATTATCTTGCTTGCAATCTGGTATATGTTTGGTTAAATTGTCAAGAACATGATTGATAGAATTCATCCTGATAATTGATACCTGCAGTCTAACGATATGTATTGATTGTTGAGTAAATAGCATGAGTAGTTTACTTTTACATTTGCTTATTGCATTTACTGGCTTATTGCACTTATTTGCTTATTGCATTTACTTGCTTACTTATCACTATCTACTCATGCCACAATTGACCTAGTGGTGTTCCTCGCCACTCTTGGCAGCTTACCCACTGGGAACTATTGTTTAATAGTTCTCACGCTCTCTTTGTTATTATTTTTACAGAGCCTTCCACAGCGGGAAAGGCTAGGATTCCTGGTGAGGGGTCGACGGCTTTTTGGACGTGTACTAGATCACCTCCAACAGTTTATATAGTTTAGTATAGAGATGTATATTAAGTTTTTGTAAATTGTACGTTCTTCTTATTTCTTGTATTAAGGTTTGGATTGTATAAGTTTTAACTTAAAGACTTGCTCTGATTACCTGGTTAGAATTGAATGTTTTCACTATATGGTTTGTAGACGCCTTGTGTATACTTGAGTTGTGGTATACACGGCGGGTCTGTGCACGAGCCCGGATATGCTTCCGCTGGTACCCGGGCGTGACAGATTATAGTGGTATCAGAGCCTAGGGTTGAGTCTTAGTGGACCTAGTAAACCTTAGGCCAGTTGAACGATCAGGATTAGGAGCGTGAGAGACGGGGTCTTTTGCGACTATGTTGAGCGAAAGTATTATGATTGGGTCATACTGATAACTCCAAAATTGGAGTTCGATTGAAATGAATAACCTCTATGTCCTTCCAAAATCACGTTCGCGGCCGACAACGTGATATTGGGGAATAGTAGGCGGTCATTTCATTACTTTCGCATGATTGGGATTTTACATTTTGAGTGGGGCTACGATAGCATGGATTGTTTTAACCTGTGCCTATTTTGTTTATTACAGCTTGCAATATCGAAGATGCGCCCTACGGCGACTGAGACATTCGACCCAGAAAGACGTGCACCTACTGAATTTAGCGAGGTTTGGGGATTAAAAGAGCAGCTGGCTACTCTAGTTGGAGTGGTGGAGCGACAAGCGAATGTGACGCTACTTCAAGCCGAGGCTTTGCGCCGACAAGATGAAGGAATCAGACGGTTGGAGAACTTGTTAATTCAACAGACGGCTGATCTCAAGAAATTCCACGAGGTTTCAGATCGTACATTAACCATAAGAAAAGGTGTGGAATGCACTGCAACAGCAAAAGAGGCTACCAAGGGTGATCAGTTACAGGTTGAAGAATCATCAAGGAAACTAAAGAAGAATCAACCTTGGAAACGTGGTTCTTTTTCTAAACAAAGAAAATCGAGTGGTCGATCACCACGGCCATGTGTAATTTGTGGAGGTCTGCATGTTCCCCCAAAGTGTCCTCAGCGGAAAGGAAAGTGTTTTGTATGTGGTCAGGAGGGCCATTTTCGCTCTGAGTGTCCAAGGAATAACATGTTGACTAAGGTATCTGCACCGACTTTGTTGCAAAAAGTACCTAGTGGAAGTACGCCGACGGAATCATAAAGCCAGATACGACGGCAGGGATGACTACTACAGGTAGTACATTGTGTAATGTTTCTAGCCGAGTTGATTAGTATCAATCCCCTCCTTATTGCATGTAGGATTGATTGAATAGAATAATCTCTTTGACGCCCTGCCTGTTGAGAAGGCTTAGCTTATGCCAGCAAATATATTGGCTTATCTTTGAGGTACTTGTATCACGGGTTGTGCGGACTAAATTGGTTCGCCTTGGAACTTTGAACTTTTTGCAATGCATTTTGAAGGGTTTAACCTCGCTGATTGCGAGAATGATCATTTTTACCTAAACTTACGTAAGTATGGAATGGTTGGAGTTTATTTAGCCGATAAGTTATATGTGAGAATCCTCGAATTGACGGATCATTTTTTGAAAAGTATTTGTGATATTTTTGATCAAGTCACAAAGTGTGAACTTGACAAATAGAAAATGTTTTATGCCTAGTGCTTCATTTTGGTGAAGTAGTTTCACTCGTGGTGAGATTAGATGAATTATTCGACTATGTGTCGAATATCGTGATTTCAATGGGAAACACGATTAAGTAGTTGGATTAAGTTGAGACCTGTGAATCTTTTAATCAGCTTCTAGTATTGGTGCATGATATAGATTGAGTAACATTTGAGGAAGTTATAGTCTTCTGTGATAGAAAAGGGTATGAAGTATTGGTTCAGTTGTTTTTCCTGCGAACTCTGCAAGGCAGATAATGATTAATCAGGAAGATGAATTAAAAGGATTGAGATGAGACTCTCCTAATGGGACTAAGCATCTTGGAATATTGGGAAAGAGATTACCCAGCTATTTGTTTCTTTATCTTCTGATTCTAGTTATGTATAATTGGAACTAAGCTTCAGAGAACAAACTGCATGAGGTTAGTCTTTGGGAATGAATATCTTGACTGATAGTTATATCAGGATAAATCTCATACAGTTCGAAAGCAAATGATGACGCTCTAATTGTGAGTTAACGAAAGGTTTTGTTTAGATTTCTTCCCTATTTATGGAAAAAAATATGTAGAGTAACTGCAATAGGGAACTTATGGGTGAAGTATAAATTGATTCCCCTCTATTGCCTAAATTGGATTTGGGACACTAAATACTTTGAGCCTCACACTCTCAGAACGGTATCAAAGAAGTTTACCTAAATTGATCTACTTACAGAATCAAATAGTAATGTCACAAGTGATTTTGGCAGAAGTAAAGCTCCAATTTGAGCTTGTTTAGAATTTAATGGAAACCGAATTTGGATATGTGAGGAAAATTTTCCAGTGATGAAATGGTCATGATTTACTTTATGATTGGTATAAAGGAAAGCAGTAAAGCTGTAGAAACAGCATTAATGGAATTTGTCTGAACATAAGTATTGACGTGGAGCAGCATCCATTAATGTGAATTGGGATTCTCGCCTAGTGGCAGATAGAAGTACGATATTAAGGTGTTGAGATATAATGCTGAATAGTTAATCAGGAATCCACCTTTAATGGATGGATGGATAATCAATTTCAATTTGCTATTGAAATGGGACTATCAGGGATAACTAGTTCGTTATCAAGCTAGTTATAATTGAGGAATGTAGTAACTACAAGATGTATGAGAAAGTTATGACTGCTGGATAATGCGATGTAATCATTGGTATTTGATCACCTTGTTAAACACAAGTTGTACATCAGAGGTAACTTAGGAAACCTATTAAGGAATAGTTACGCTCTAATTATATAATCAAGACGGGACAAGTTGGGCTTCAGCCTCAACCTATTTGTGAACATAGGAAATAAATTCATCTCGGAATAGAATTGCACTGGGAGTGTCACGCCCCGGGGTCCCTTTAGGTTAAAAAACACAGCGAAAATTTTTTTTTTTTTTTTGCAAATCTGACCCCAGGGTATGCCAGATCCGCCACAAATACAGGGAATCCACTGTTCACACGGACAGAGTCTCCCCTGTATTTGCACGGCGTCACACAAGTACAAGAGTATAGCCAGGAAACAACCACAACTAAATGAATATAAAGATAACTATACATTCACACATTCACCATTCACATCACAGTTTTACATTCAGTGTTTAAATAGAAATTCACGAAAATTCTTTTGAAAACTGTTCCCTACACGGAAACCTTTATTCTTTAAGAAACGCTACCACGAGGGGTAGAAAACCTTTTATTTCAAGAAAACACAATTCCTTTATTACATTCCAAAACCAACTGAAAACTCAGATATTCAAATAATAAAACAAAACTGAACCATGTATTGAGCTATGCAATGTTATGTAGCAAGTATAATTGCTATACTCTGAAAGATCAGTAAGGCCTTTGTTTGGCATATGCAATTCTAATTGTGGAATGTATAAGCATAGAGATCATGTGAAGATGTTTTATCGCTTGTTTTACTTGCTTGCATTACTCCTGTTAGTTTCTACATTCACATGATAGACTTGTATTATGGTATATGTTCTAGTAAGTAACTAGAATTTCATATATGGCATAATTTGAATGATTATTCAACTGAAGATAATCTAGTAAATAACTAGATTTGGATATGAATAACATACTTTATATAGTCAAGTAGAGATTTAATTGGACTACAGGATATGTGCCATGAGTCTATGACAGAATTAGTAAACCACTTTCCTTATGTGTAAGGAGTAGTGAGGATTGTGAGTGACTGACCAGGTATTAGCCTGATAGAATCACTACGTGTGGTGTAAAGCTTTAACTTGTTTAAAGTAATTTTGAATCTTGTCAACAAGTTGTTATACTGATTTGATTGGGTACGTACAGTGCCGACCTTGGGTCGAGTTGAGATTCCATGTCAGAGACATATTCGTTTGAGATATTTGTATACCCTGGACTAATAGCTAGCATGCCATTATGACTCTTTCGTACATGGCTTGCGGGGTCGCGCCCCCCAAGCCCGGCGTTCGGAGTGGCTTGAGTTGAGATCCATGTCAGGACATGATGTTGTTCGTGAAACTGGTTACTGTGGATATCGCTTACATGCCCATTTGTGCGCCGTTTGCACACGCTTGCGGGGTCGCTTCCCCCAGGCCAGAACTCCCGAACAGCTTAGCGACAGATGCTCGCAAATGTACGAAATGAGCGCCGAAATGGAATGCCGTGGGGGAGCTCATCCTAGTTAGGGATGTTGACGACCACGGGGCCATTAGGCACGGCCGGCTTGAACTTACCTTGTGTAAATCGTTGAAATTGGGTTATGTCAAGTACTTTAACTTAGCTGGACAGAGTACGTAAAGTTACTATATGTCTTGGCGCTAAGTGACTTATTGATGAACAGACTAGAAAGTTGACATCATATTTGGTTAGCGACATAAAAAATATTTCATTCTTGCTTATGTGAAAAGTAATCACATGATACTTATCTGTAATTCCGTAATAATGAATTATCTTGCTTGCAATCTGGTATATGTTTTGGTTAAATTGTCAAGAACATGAGTTGCATAGAATTCATCCTGATAATTGATACTGCAGTCTAACGATATGTATTGATTGTTGAGTAAATAGCATGAGTAGTTTACTTTTACATTTGCTTATTGCATTTACTGGCTTATTGACTTATTTGCTTATTGCATTTACTTGCTTACTTGATCACTATCTACTCATGCCACAAGTTGACTTAGTGGTGTTTCTCGCCACTCTTGCGGCTTACCCACATGGGAACTATTGTTTAATAGTTCTCACGCCCTCTTTGTTTGTTGTTTTTACAGAGCCTTCCACAGCGGAAAGGCTAGGGTTTTCTGCGTGAGGGGTCAGCGGCTGCTAGAGCCTTTTTAGGACGTGTTACTAGATCACCTTCAACAGTTTATATAGAGTTTAGTAACAGAGATGTATATTAAGTTTTTGTTAATTGTACGTTCTTCTTATTTCTTGTATTAAGGTTTGGATTGTATAAGTTTTAACTTAAAGACTTGCTCTATTACCTGTTAGAATGAATGTTTTCACTATATGCTTTGGTAGACGCCTTGTGTATACTTGAGTTGTGGTTATACACGGCGGTCTGTGCACGAGCCCGTATGCTTCGCCTGGCCGCGGGGCCGTGCACAGATTATACGTTGGTATCAGATGCCATAGGGTTGAGTCATTTAAGTGAGCCTAGTAATACCTTAGGCCAGTTGAACGATCAGCGATGAGGACGCGCGTGAGAGACGGGTCTTTTTGCGACTTATGTTGAGCGATAAATTATGATTGGGTATACTGATCAACTCCAAATTGGGAGTTCGATTGAAATGAATAACCTCTATGCTCCTTCCAAAATCACGGTTCGCCCGCCGACAAACGTGAATATTGGGGAATAGTAGGCGCGCGTCATTTCATTACTTTCGATGATTGGATTTACATTTGAGTGGGCTACGATAGCATGGATTGTTTTAACCTGTCCTATTTTGTTTATACAGCTTGCAATATCGAAGATGCCGCCCTACGCGACTGAGCACAATTCGACCCAGAAAGACGTGCACCTACCTGAATTTTAGCAGAGGTTTGGGGATTATAAGAGCAGCTGGCTCACTCTAGTTGGAGTGGTGGAGCGCACCAAGGCGAATGTGCGCTACTTCAAGCCGAGGCTTTGCGCGACAAGATGAAGGGAATCAGACGGTTGGAGAACTTGTTAATTCAACAGACGGCTGAATCTTCAAGAAATTCCACGAGGTTTCCAGATCGTACATTAACCATAATAAATTGGAATGCAACTGCACGCCAAAAAGAGGTGCTTACAAGGTGTGATCAGGTTACAGTTGCAAGAATCATCAAGGATAACTAAAGAAGAATCAACTACTTCCGGTGTAATACACTGAACTTCGGCAAACTGTGAATCTGAGGGTTGGAATAGTGATTGGAACTTTTCTACAACTTTTGTAGGATTCTTGAGAGGCTTCAACAAATTACTGGAGCAAACAGATAACTGGAAATGGAAAAGTGCATTGAAATTGCATTATTCTATTGCAATGTTCTGAAATTGGTCAATTACGAATTTCGAATGTGGGAAATGGTAAATGAAATTACCCTACATATTCTAAAGGGTTTGGACAAATTTTTGGATAAGTTAGAAGGTGATTGGAAAGTTAAAAGCAAGAAAGTGCATTGAATGGCGAAATTCAGCATTTTTGCATTGTGTACCGGTACAGACATTACCCTGTACCGGTACAGCAAGCAGCAGCAGCAGCAGCTGCGTGGCAGCAGGCCTATTTTAGTCTTTTGACACTCAGCCTTATCTCCAAATGACCCAGCTCGACTCCTGAAGCTGCTGGAGGGTCCATGGAGCTCAGAGGAAGGGTTTTGCACCTTCCCCACTTTCTCTCTCTAGGTTTTCTCTCTCTTCGAGTAGAAATTGTTGATTTGCGCCTATTTCTCGCCGTTCGTCGCGCTAGCTGGTTTGTGGACTTTGGAGCAGCTACGAGTGGGTGGAAAGGACTCGCATGAGAGGTATTTTCGCAGCTCCAACTTTCAGGGAACCTGAATTGAAGTCTAGTGAGGTAAACAAGCTAGTTTCTCTCTCTAGGTTGAGATTAGTGATAGTTTTTTATGTTGGTTCTCAATTCTTGCTACCAGCTGGTTTGAGATGGTTTAAAGCACCAATTGAGGAGTGGTTTTGCTGTAATCCTTCACCCCAAAGTCAGAGTTAAAGCCTTCGAGGTAATTAATGAGTTTTTCTCTATTTCGATGATGAAAACGATGATATTAGCGAAGTCATGATGCGATTTTGGGATGTTTGCTCACAGCAGGTTTCCAAATTAATTTGAGCTGAATTTGTGACCTTGGGGACTGGTTTAGAAGGTGTTTCAACCTGGGGTAAGTTGAAATTTCAGTTAGAAATTGGATTATGTAAGATTCCGACAATACTACCTAGTATACGAGTATGTTGATGTCGTTTTGATGAATGTTCACAGCGAGGCTGCGATTGACTTTCAGATTATCTTTGGCTGATATGTGAGGGCAATTAGAGGCTTAACTTGAGGTACTAAACTAGCCCAAAACAGGGATTCAAACTATTATTTTGTACTAAGTGCAATTTGTGCCGAAATTGGACATTTCGGTCGTAGTTTTGATACGCTTTTCGTGTTTCGGTTTCAGCAGAGTGGGGCACCGTTGAGTTGAGTTTCGGGACTTCTTGTGGCTGGATTGAACTTAGGGATAGGTGGGTCTGACCTTCTCGAAATGGGTGAATTCCCTCTATGTCTCTTTTGACATCCGAGTTGAAGTTATTCCATATTCATGTGAATATATGTATAGTTCAAGGCATTGAGACAAGCATTAATGTGTAGATTATATTGGATATGATAGCATCTTTAAACAGTAATGAAAGGTTCAGGATTTGTTCACGGTACATGGTTACATGTTAAAGTATTACGTGTTCATGATACTAGTAGCTTGCATATGCAATTTTAGCTTGATGCTATCCAAGAGGATATAATGATAAGTTCGTGAATGGACTAATTAGTTCTGTTGAACCACAAAGAGATTGATGTATTTAGGATTGAGCTATGCAATGTTATATAGCAAGTATAATTGCTATACTCTGAAAGATCAGGTAAAGGCCTTTGTTTGGCATATGCAATTCTAATTGTGGAATGTATAGCATAGAGATCATGTGAAGAGTGTTTTATCGCTTGTTTTACTTGCTTGCATTACCCTGTTAGTTTCTACATTCACATGATAGACTTGTATTATGGTATATGTTCTAGTAAGTAACTAGAATTTCATATGATGGCATAATTTGAATGATTATTCAACTGAAGATAATCTAGTAAATAACTAGATTTGGATATGATAACATACTTGTATAGTCAAGTAGAGATTTATATTGGACTACAGGATATGTGCCATGAGTCTATGAACAGAACCTTAGTAAACCACTTTCCTTATGTGTAAGGAGTAGTGAGAGATTGTGAGTGACTGACCAGGTATAGCCTGATAGAATCACTAGTGTGATGTAAAGCTTTAACTTGTTAAGTTATATTGAATCTTGTCAACAAGTTGTTGATAGTGATTTATGATTGGGTACTACAGTGCCGACCTTGGGTCGAGTTGAGATTCCATGTCAGAGACATGATGCTGTTGAGATATTTGTACCCTGGACTATAGCTAGCATGCCATTATGCTCTTTCGTACATGCTTGCGGGGGTCGCGCCCCCCAAGCCCCGCGTTCCGGAGTGGCTTGAGTTGAGATTCCATGTCAGGGACATGATGTTGTTGTGAGACTGGTACTGTGGACTACGGCTTGCATGCCATTGTGCGCGTTTGCACACGCTTGCGGGGTCGCTCCCCCCCAAGCCAGCACTCCCGAACAGCTTAGCGACAGATGCTCGCAAATGTACGAAGTGAGCGCCGAAATGGAATGCCGTGGGGGAGGCTCATTCCTAGAGTGGGGATGTTGACTACCACGGGGCCATTAGGCACGGCGCGGCTTGAACTTACCTTGTGTAAGTCCGTTGGAAATTGGGTTATGTCAAGTACTTTAACCTTAGCTGGACAGAGTAGTAAAGTTACTATATGTCTTGGGCTAAGTGAACTTATTGATGAACAGACTAGAAAGTTGACATCATATTTGGTTAGCGACATAAAAAATGTTTCATTCTTGCTAATGTAGAAAGTAATCACATGATATTATCTGTAATTCCGGTAATAATGAATTATCTTGCTTGCAATCTGGTATATGTTTGGTTAAATTGTCAAGAACATGATTGATAGAATTCATCCTGATAATTGATACCTGCAGTCTAACGATATGTATTGATTGTTGAGTAAATAGCATGAGTAGTTTACTTTTACATTTGCTTATTGCATTTACTGGCTTATTGCACTTATTTGCTTATTGCATTTACTTGCTTACTTATCACTATCTACTCATGCCACAATTGACCTAGTGGTGTTCCTCGCCACTCTTGGCAGCTTACCCACTGGGAACTATTGTTTAATAGTTCTCACGCCCTCTTTGTTGTTGTTTTTACAGAGCCTTCCACAGCGGGAAAGGCTAGGGTTTCTGGCGAGGGGTCAGCGGCTAGCTAGAGCCTTTTTGGACGTGTACTAGATCACCTTCGACAGTTTATATAGTTTAGTACAGAGATGTATATTAAGTTTTTGTTAATTGTACGTTCTTCTTATTTCTTGTATTAAGGTTTGGATTGTATAAGTTTTAACTTAAAGACTTGCTCTGATTACCTGGTTAGAATTGAATGTTTTCACTATATGGTTTGTAGACGCCTTGTGTATACTTGAGTTGTGGTATACACGGCGGGTCTGTGCACGAGCCCGGATATGCTTCCGCCGGTACCCGGGCGTGACAAGTACCGGTACCTGAGAGGAGTACCGGTACCCCTGCTGGATGGCGGAAATGAGAGCTCTCGGGTTTGCGTGTGGAGATGCTGAGTACCGGTACCGACTTGTCGAGTACCGGTATCGAGCTTGGGTACCGGTACTGCATCGGGCTAGTACCGGTACCCAGTGTGCGAAGTTGCGGACTGAAGGCCCGAGTACCGGCATTTAAATGGAGTATCGGTACTCCAGCTGGATTTTTGAGTTGGTGAGGGGCCTTTTGGTCATTTGAGGTGTCGTTCAATCCTATGTTACCTAACCTCTTTATATAGGTGTAGAGAGCCAGAGAGGAGGATTTTTGTCTCTCTCTCTAGTTTTGGACGTGCTCCTGGTGGAGGTCGCGACTCGAGCTCGGGTGGTTGTCGACGTTGATCCGGAGAGCCGTTCGAGCGCGTGGGTGTCGTGATTGCACCGTTGGAGGCTAGGCGAGCGCGTGGATTCCCTCCTTTCGACTTCTCGTCGTTGTTGGACGAGCTTTTCAAGGTGGATTAATGTTTACCGAAATCGTCGGGTTTCCTTCTAAGTCTTAGCATCGTCAACATGTTTCGTCGGTTTTGTTTCCGTTTACTAGCAGTTGAATTCATGGAATTTGTATGTTAGAGCATAAAATCTGAATTTGGAGTTGAGCTAGTGTTTGTATACATGTTGGACTTGGAATTGACTTAAGAGAAAACACTCTAAATCCTTCACTATCACTTTTCTAAAAATTACCAGTTTAGCTGTAGGAGCTGTTATAATTTTCTATCACCGTTGTTAGTGCGAGGTGGATACACAGATTAGCGTAGAATGAGTTTACGCTCGTACTGGGATGCCAAGCTTGTTTTACAGTAGTGTGTAGACTGTTTCGTACTGTCGGGGGCCGTTGGGGTTGACGGTGGACCCAAATTTCTGTATCATCGCTGTTAGTGCGAGGTGGATATCCAAATGAGTGCAGGTAGAGTTACGCTCGCACTGAGAAGCAGAGTGAGTTGTTACAGTAGAGTTAGACGGTGTCGGACCGTCAGGTGCCGTCGGGGCTGACGGTAGACCCAAACTCCTGCATTTTGGCATCAGATTGTGCCAGAGGCACGTGAGTTGGGTGACCAGATCAGTTTGACCCTTTTATAGTGATTACAGCATATGAGAGCCTGAATGAACTTGGCAGAGACACTTATAAACTCGGTTGGGTAGCGCCCACGAATGCCATTCCAGAATGAGGTTTAAGTACGATGAGGTCGCAGTTTCTATTTGGACAGTTCTTGAGCCGGCCACCCCCGTGGGTGGTGTACGGCGTAGCTGGGTACAGGCAGGGTGGGTCCGTTTGGGCAGCCCGTGTGAGGTAGTTAGTTACACCTTTCTCTACCCTCAGTGGGGCTGTGACGTGTATTGAGTCACAGCAGTCCTGTTGGACTTTTCTACTTGGACGGTCATTTCAGTGGGTGGTGTACAGTATAGCTTAGACAGACGGGATGGGTATAACTCAGTCCCTAGTGAGATCTCGCCACCGGCAGCCCTCGGGGTGGTGTGCGGTGTGGCTTAGGCATACTGGACGGGTGTAGCTCAGTCCCTAGCGAGATCTTGCCACCGGCAGCCCTCGGAGTGGTGGACGGGGTAGCTTCGACGGGCGGGATGGGCATATCGTCGTCCCCAGTGAGATTGGGTCAGTGGGATGCATTTGCATGTTTACAGGTAGCTTGCGTTGGTTAGTGATAGTATAGTGGCATATGGCTGTAGGGTTTTCCAGCTTCACTTACTATCTCTTGCATACTTCTCTATAGGCTTAGTGGTTGAGCCGTTGAGGTCGGTGACGATACCCACTAAGGACTACTCTATTTTGCAGTAATTCTCACACCCAGTTGTTGACACTTTTTAGCAGGGCCTACGTTTGCAGTTGCTGCTATTGTTGATTTCGACCGCGAAAAGGGAGTCGCGAGCTAGATCCCTACCAGTCATGTCACCATACTAGAGGAGTACCCTTGACAGGTATTTTGAGATGTTTGGGTTCAGGTACATACTTTATGTTGGTTACTCCTTGGAGTGAGCTGTGTTGTGTGGGTTGGAGCTTTTGTATGTACTATGAACCTTATGTTTTATATATTTATGTTATTAATTAGCAGCTCTATACTTCTAGTTGTAGTTTTGAATTGATTACATGTACAGCTATCGCTTCGTGTACACGAAAAATTTCTATGTATACGGCGGGTCTGTTGGCGTGCCCGAAAAAACGTGGTAATCTGAGGCGTGACAGCCGTACGGCCCGGGGCAACACTTTAAACCTTGCTACATAACCTATATGATTAATTAAAACACAGAAACAAGTTGAAGCTATACAATTTCTACATAGTTAATTTAATTCTCCAAACCATGCACATCCACATCACAATCAACCTGATCTATAGTTGTAAAACAACAGAGATAATGTCAGATTCCACAAAGCACTTCTTATTGGATTAAGCGAAACAATAAGGAAACTAAAGCAAAATTTGCGATCAAAACGTACTTCACAAGCAATTTCACAAAGGATTACAAACTGAATCAGAACATCAAATCGCACATAAGAACAACTTATACGATCAACTAAACATCAAACATATTACCAAAACACATTAAATCCACGGAATTCGCAACCAAGTTCTTTAATTCCACATTCCACAGGCTATTCATAGCATCCATATCACAAATCCACTACATGATATTTGCTAACAATAAGATAAATATATGTAGGATCCCCTTCAAGTGCTATTCAAAGACACCCAAAGTTTTTTTTTCAAAAAAAAGAGATTTTGATTTGTGTAATCCCCAAATTTAAACCCTCACCGTCAACCTCTCAACCTCCTTGCCAGCGCCTCCGCTGCTGCAAAGTCGACCATTCTTCAAAACCCTAGGATCCACAATCTCGCATTCGAGATCCGCACCTGGCATAGGGTTCCTCTCAGCGAACCTTTGTGAGAGCTCCTGTGGCGGGGAGAAGCCAAATCTAATGGCGGTGGCGGTGGCGATGGCTGTGTCAGACGCGTAGGATGGAAAGGGTGTAGCGGCGAAGGGAGGTCGTCGGAGCGCCACTGCCGGTGCTGCCGCGCTTGTGGAAGAGGAGGCTGAGGGCGACGACAGATCTCCTCGAAGCACGCGGGACCGAGAAGATCAAGGGTGATTTGGGGATGGAATCGGAGCTTGGAGAAGACGCAGAGGAAAAGAGAGTGGGGGATGAGTAGAGGTGAAGAAGAGAGGGAGAGCTCGAGTTCGGGGTGGGAGAGAATGGATCAGAGCTCAGAGCGTTCAAACTCTGGGCAGGGGCGCGGTGGAGTGGGTTTGGGTTAGGATAATGCTGGAGAGGGGCGTGGTGGAATGGGTTTGGGTTAGGGTTAGGGTTGGAGTTAGGATTAGGGTTGTATTGGGCCTTCCAGCCTAGTCGACATGAAAGCTAACAAAGGCAATTCATAAAAAAGCATCCATATAGATTTATCAAACTAAATTACAAGTAGCTTTTTGATACATTACCAAGCTCGACAGAATAGGAACTACAGCTATATATATATATATATATTCTCCTAATAGACCTAATATCTTGAAACCCTAAGCCCCAACATAGATGTGCATCGATGAAGTGTAACAACAGCCTCTATTATATACTAAGAGGGTGGAAAAAGTTAGAAATGTCTTAGGGCAACAAGATAGCCTCTATTAAATACTATATAGTGCTTCTTTCCCTTAAAGAGAAGAAAAAAAAAAGAAGGAAAAAACTAGCCGGAGGCAGCGAGGACATGGATATAGTGTCTATGGATGCTCCAATAGTTAAGCTATTATAAGCACTAAAGGCTCATAGAACTCGTTGGGCTTCTCAGTGCATCAAGTTCGGCAATTGCACACTCTATCTTTTCCTTCATTTGAGCGCTATCCATCTCGCCAGTCTGAAAAAGAAAAGATAGCATGCTTGAGTTAGCAATTGTAGCGGAGCACCAAGATATCAACAAATAACTAAAGAGGAGTCATATATATCTTTCAAGTTGTTTAATTGTGACATTATTATACGACAATTTATATGGTATTAGTGAATTTTGATGCACTGAGCTCCCTAGAAAGGGTATGTAAAATCAGCAATTGAAGGTGTTTGGAACCCTGAGACATCAATTAATTATGTCAATCGAACATCGCCAAATTAAGAATCCATTATCTTCAGACGCATCCTCACCAATTAATTAATAACATTCTGAGAACATTGCTAATTCAGTTTTCTAAACCATTTATCCAATTCAGAAAATAAAAATTGAAATTATGGAACTTCTGAACACGAAAGTGGAATACTTTTGAACGATCGACTTTTGAACAGTAGAGATCTAGAAAACTGATTTTTACCTAGAAAAGAAAAGATTTCTCTCTTTGCCAAATCTTGCCACCAGTAAATTAATGTCTGCTACTTTAATTCCTCCTCTTAATTTGATTCTCAATTTCGAATTACACTCAGTGCTAGCTAAACCTATGTACGTTGCCCACTGCGCAGTTTAATCAACGGCCAATTAATATTATGATCATCAAACTAATTTGTTCTTCCAGGGCAGTATATATATGGAGAATCCCTCAACTACAGGCCATTATAATATATAGATCAAATAATCCCCTAATTAAGCACGATTTTCTAATTTCTTAATTTGCATCTGCACAACTATAATTACCTTGATTTACATCATTTCTATCCGATAAATGTTAATTCAATCAATAGCCAACGTTAGATAGTAGATAAATTATTAATATCCACAAAATAGCTAATTCAAACAAATAAAAAAATAATTTATATTAAATAATTGAAAAAATTGAGGGGTCTAATATTTTGAAGAGACTAAAATTGAGGGTGAGCTCCTTGCACTCTTTTCTATATTCTATATTGTTTTTTAAGATTCCAATTCCCATCTTTTATTATCAGCACGTTGTATCCGAATTCAGAAACTAAAAAACAAGAAAAACAAAACAAAAAAGTCGTTTTCAAGCACGTGATTTGCGTGTTACGTGTTTAACAAATAACAGCACGTGCTTATATTTTTTATTTATTTATATAATTTAAAGAAACAACGTGGAAAGCATGGCGAATTCCCACGTGTCCACTATTTTTCCTTTTATTATTATTATATATATATTATTATTATATTATAATTAGGCTAGAATACTATTAATAGTAAAATGCTCTTTTTGCTATCAAGTTTTTAATCCTTGGATGAAAAATTGTAGGGTTAGGATGATATTAGTCGGTTAGAGTTGAGTGGTTGCCCTAGAGTTGAGTGGTCCCCACTGGGTTATAGTATTTAATCCAATGGTTAAAAATAATAAAAAGAGTTGATCCAAAGGCTAAAAAATTAATAGCAACAATGAAATTTTGCTACTAATAGTAGCTCAGTCCAATTCTATTATTATATAATAATATATGCCTTTTAATTTACATTGAAAAATAGCACGTGGCTATTTTGTCACGTTGACCCCAGTCATTGGGCGCACCATAGCGATGGCCAAATAATTTAGGCCACGTACATGTGCTACAACTGTACTTCACTGTTCCTCCAAGTATCCAATATATATATATAATAAAAAATCGACGATTAAGTAGTGACGTGCTGAATTAGAGTCATCCATTTCTAATTAATGGTCTACATCACGTTTGAAGAATTAATATATTTAATTTTTATTTCCGAAAAATTGACGTTTCAAATTGACTCCCACTATGAATATGGAAATTGACTTCGGCAGGGTTTAAGAAAGCTTTTTTTATTTCACTAACTACTATGTAAATTCAAATATTAACATATAATTAATATTAGAGTAAATGATTAATTAGAATTTGAATTATATATCAAATTTTAATTTTTAATTTCTTAAGTTCAAATTTAAATTCTAATATAAATTTAATGTTTGGATTTAGTTCTAAATTTAAAATTTTGACCTTAAACTTGAATATTTAATTGTTAATTTAAATTTAAGTTCAGCTTATGAGTTCAAATTTAGATTCAAATTTTGATTAAAAATTTAGATAGAAAACTTGAATTTAAATAATAATTATAATTTTTAAATTTCAATTGATTACTCCTATAGACGGAACAAATTACAAGTTTCTTTTACCATTTCGTTTTCGATTTTGCTTTATTCACTTTTTTTTTTCTTTTTCTATTTGAATTCCTATATATTTTGAATCGGACGCGCCCTTAGAAGCAAATAAGAAAAACATTTGCTTCTGTATCTCTGAATTGACAATCAACATTGTTACCAAAATCTAGATTATTTGTACTTGATAAAACTAAATTTTATAATTTTACAATATCATTTATTTAGTAATTAGTAGTGTCAAATTCATTTCATATTAATTAGCGTTGAAAGTAATCAATCTTTAAATTACTTGAATCTTTGACAAATAATATTAAAAAATTAAATTAGCGCCAATTACTTGGAGTAACCCATCGTTATCTACAATTAATGTTGAAATAAAGATCATGTATAGTTCTTGAAGCATTCTAATCTGGCTCGTAAATGATGAGAAATATTAAAAGAGCGTCACTACTCACTTACCTTCAAAGTTTTGGACGCATACTAATTGACTTACACATAGACCCACAATTTCACATGTTTTATACTTCAAAAATATATTTTTATAATTTAATTAATTGTTAGCTGAGTTAAGGTAATTAAAAGTACCGGTGATAATTAAAGCCAATTAATTAGTTACCAAGAGACATTTCTTTTTTTTTTTGAAAAAAAATTTGGGATCAATTTAATTATGGGTCTACCAATAATTGTCAAAGTAATAGCTAGTAAAATAGATTTACTCAATTTATTTACACCGACCGTCCCTAACGCAAGTGGCAAAAAGGCTTGATGGGTAGTATCCGAGACCCAAGTTTGAATCATAGTCGATTCACATTTTCAGCTAAATTTATTTCTAAATAAGATAAACGAAACGGATAGCATGCTACCTTTCTCTCTCAAAAAAAAAAAAAAAATTTACATTTAGTTAGGCTAAAAGTACCTACCTATCACGCTCCAGAGAGCGCTATTTTGGAATATTAGACAATTTGATAATAAAATATAAAACTAATTTGAGATAAAAATAATATACTATTCGTTTTGTTTATTTTTTTAAAAAAATAAATTTAGTTGAAAATTTAAAATAATTATATTTTGATTTTAAAATTTTAAGTATAAATTATTAAATTTTTTTATCACTTGCATTTCTAACGGTCGATAATAAAAAAAATAAAAAATAAAAAAAAGAAAAAGAATAAGAAAAAGAAGTTGTGGTCTGGCTTTCTATCACAAAGAGTGGCCCCGAGTACGTGAACAAGATTTCAGTAAAAGGACCGACCGTCCCTAAAGTAAGTGGCAAAAGACTTGGTAGTTGGTATCCGAGACCCAAGTTCAAATCCTAGTTGATTCACATTTCTAGCTAAATTTATTTCTAAATAAAATAAACGAAGCGGGTAGCGAGCTATCTATCTCTCAAGAAAGAAGATTTCAGTAAAAGGCTCTCC
This sequence comes from Ananas comosus, assembly GCF_001540865.1. NCBI lineage: Eukaryota > Viridiplantae > Streptophyta > Magnoliopsida > Poales > Bromeliaceae > Ananas > Ananas comosus. The sequence goes on from NC_033640.1 coordinate 5,574,708, forward strand.
CGTCAGGAGTACAGGAGCAATTAATTGAATCTATCTCAAACTAGGATTAAATGCTGCAGTTTCACAGCTCAGACGGCGTCGTCCTCACCGGAAAACTACTTTTGAACTCTGTTCTCATTATGTAAGACCTACTGTACTAACTAATTTTAGCTTGAAAAAAAAATAATAATAAGGACCGACTCTTGCTCATGTTATATTTTTAAAAATAATAATTTTGTAAAACATAATCTAGAATTCTCCTTAACAGATAGTATCACATCAATTGTGGGGACCAACCGTTCTATCCCCTTCTATCTCATGGTAATCGAGAGAAACATCATAAGTTACAATCAGCACTTTCATAATGTAATAAAAAATTAATTACATACAGTTATATATAAATATATCAAATAGCATATATGTTCCTATAAATTTTAATTTTTTATTTTTATTTCTGCAAAAATTCTACCGTCTTCAAATATACTATTGCAAAAATCCTCGAAAGTAGCATTTTTTTTTCTTTCAAATTTTCAGAAAGCATCTTCTTTCTCTGACAGACAAGTAAAAGAAAAAATTTAGAATACACGAGTTATATTGCTGATGTGGCGTCACTAACGAATCATATTATTTTTTTTGAATTCACCCGTTTCATTACGTCTAATAGAAACACATTTTTATTATAAATTTAATTAAAAATAAAAGTTATGATTGACTGTTAATAAATGATGTCTGTGATTGATATATGGTAAAATCCTCCGGATTTAAGCGGAAGTGAGAAATAAAATGGGTGGTCCATGGCTCACGTGGTGGTCCAAGCCCGGACAATAATTCCTCTACCTGATTGGCTAATTCAAAGTGGGAGGACAATGAAGAGAATGATGGACCAACCAAAAGAAGGGGTCCATTCCCAGGAGGCGTTCGCGTAATGACGTCAGCAGGCGGACGTCATAGAAAATTGGGGGAAAGAACGTCACATAGATTGACAGAAGCGGAGAGGGAAAGAACGTCACATAGATTGATTGCTAGAAGCGGAAAAGAAAGAGAGAGAGAGAGAGAGAGAGAGCGCGCACGCGTCACAGAGAAGAGAAGAGAAGAGAAGAGAGCGAGAAAGGAACAGAGCATGTTTGGCGTAAACAAGAAATGAGGCGAAAGAATCCTCTTACCTCAACAAACAGAGTGTGCAAGAGGCTTCCGGAAACGGAGGTGATGTTCGCCGTAATAATCTTGAGGTTGAGGGACTCCAAAGCCTCGCACACTTTCGCCACGGTGTCCTTCCTCTTTTGACATGTGATGCTCACCACCATTATCTTATCCCCAACCTCAGCAACTCCGAGCTTGCATATATAAAAGCCAAAAAACAAAACAAAAAACCCCCAAATTAAATAAAAACACAAATAAACACTTTCCCTCTCTCACCCCTCTACAGTCTACACACACGAGAGAGCGAGAGAGAGAGAGAAAAGAAAAATAAAATAAAATAAAAGGAAAGGAAAGAGAGCTTGAAAAAGAGAGGGATTATATATATATATACATCGACGATTTCGACGGGCGGCGAGGCCGGCGCTGTACTCTTCATCTTCTTCCTCCCTCGCGAAAGGCCAAAGTCGTCAGCACCGCCGGCGGCTGATTCTTTCTTGTCGGCCGTCGCCTGGAGATGCGATAGATCTTCGAGCAACCTTCGCTCTTGCTCTTGCAGTTCTTGAATGTAGTCGATCGCGTCCTTGATTATCGACGCCTTGTCCATCTATCAATATCAATATACAAATTAAAGGACGTCCTTTTTTTTTATCTTACTTTTATTATTATTTTTTTACTCCTTTTTATTGGTTCGATTGGCAATCGATGAGTTTGGTAATTAAGTCACCTTAGAAATGTTAGGGACGACACTGCGGAGGGCGTAGAGACGCTCGTTGAGCTTCCTCCGGCGGTTCCTCTCCATCTCGATGCTCTTCAGGGCTGCCGCGGTAGAGGAGGAGGCGCCGCCGCCTCCGCCGCCGCTATTACCGCTCCCGCTTCCCTCAGGCGAGCTGGAATCGTAGTAGCTCGACATTGCCTCTTCCAATCCCCACATGCTTCAATCGGACCCAATTCGACAGCAATTGATTGATTAAAAAACAAACAAACCCCTCTTATTCTCCGATTGAAATCCTCACATTTTTGTTTATTTTTATTTGAAAGAAAAGGGCAGAGAGAGAGAGAGAGAGAGAGAGAGAGAGAGAGAGAGAGAGAAGGAGCGCTCCTATCGCGCGGTACCTGTCGAGCTCTTCGTTCTCGAAGAAGCGCTTCGTCTCCCAGTAGAAGTTGTACTCCGGGTCCATCTCCTCCATGTTTTGGCACCCACTTTCTCTCTTCCGCTGCTTCTGCTTCTGCTTCTGCTTCTGCTTCCGCTTCTCTTTCGGAGGGAAGGCCACGGCCATTTATATTGGTAGAAACAGAGAGAGAGAGAGAGAGGGGCACATGCTTCGAGGAAACATCACGTGAGGGAGAACGAGGGGGTCTATCGTCCGCGAGTCCGCGTGGGACTCCAACACGTGGTAGAGAGAAGTGGATGGGGAATGGCGCGTCTGAATTAATTGAGAGGGTGTGCTGTGGGTGCGGGGGCCCGCTCTGAGGATTTGGATGAGGATTTGATACACTTTCAATTTTGTTGTCAGACCCTCTCAACTCAATAATAAGAAAAAAAAAAAAAACAATTTATATAAAAAATTTAGAAAAAACTTCAAATACCACCATGTGGTTCCGTACTTTCTCACTTTACTGTACTTGTATCAATTTGATATTCTGTGGTTTTATTATTCTCTTTTTATTATCAATTTCACTAATTTTTTTCGTTAAATCAATAACAAAGTTAAAACTAAAGGATACTAAAGTGAATATTCGATAAACCTAGGTAGGATATTTGAATATTTTTGTATATAATTTAATAAAATATTAACAAAGAAGCTGACAAAAAGACAAAAATGAAATCACAGGGTACTAACTTAATACACTTTAAACCACGGGATACTAAAGTGAGATAGTGTGAAACCACAGGGGTGGTATTTGTAGTTTACCGAAAAATTTACTAATTTTGAGATTTTTGCAAAAGTTGTCTTTTTATATTTTACAGAGTTAAATTTTTAGAAAACTGAGAAAAATATTCTTATTCACTTTTTTCTCTATTTCTTTTTTCTCGCGTTCTTCTTTTTCTACAATCCGACCCTTCTCCATCGCCTCCGCAGCCCCCCGCAACGGTAAAAAAGACAGCGCCACGTCCTCTTCCACCACCTTCGTCGGCGCAGACACTGAAAAGACTCGGAGCAAGGATGAGTGAGAATAGAGAGGACGGAGGCGATGAGGTCGCGGCCGAGGTAGTGCTCGCTGTCGCCTATGAGGGCGAGGGCGAAGATACGCCTGCACTTCTCTGAGGAGCACTTCCGGCGAGAGGGTGGCCGTTGTAGAGGGCGAGGGAGATATCGCGATAACATAAAATGATGCAGCTAATAGAAAAAAAAAAAAGAAGAATGAAAATTTTAAAAAATTTAAAAAATATTTTCTCTACAAAAAAGACAAAGAACTAGAGATAAACGAAGAAGATGAAGTTGCACTATTAAGATGAAGTTGTACTGTTTCAAAAAAATGTTACACTATTTTCCACGAAAGTTACATTTTTTGAGATAAAAATTATGCTGTTCGAGATGAAAGTTGCACTCTTTGAACAAAAGTTGTATATTTTGGACGAAAGTTACATTTTTTGGTGAAAGTTACACTATTTTTCCTCTTCCTTCCATCTACTTCCTCATGCTTTGTCTACGCCGATCTCCTCTTGGCCCTCCATATCCACTGCAGCGGATTCGCTACCCACTAAACCCACTTATGGGAACCCATTGCCCCCGCTGTCACCGCTGACGATGAAGCGGAAGCGCTTTTTGGTGCCGAAAAGCTCATCGGCGAGGGAAGGGCACGTGGCCCATGACACCTACCTGGCAACGGCGATGCACACGGTGGAGACAGAGAAGAGCGCAGCTGTCACACCCCGGGATCCGGCGGGAGCCGCCCGGTGCGTGTCCAGACCCGCCATATGCCTACACATATAAAGCATCTAGAACAAGCGATAAATAAAACAAGAATAGACGAGCAACTAGAGATATCAGAGCATGTGCACAACTAAATTCTAATAACAAGTGGATAAGTAAAAGAACTAAATAACCAACATAATCCAAGATAAAATACATCACAAGATCCATACATAGCACTAAGTAATACAAAATGGTGGTATCTACAAATAGGTATAAAACTCTCATTCTCTCCAACATAAAACAAAAAGAGAAAATGAACCACCTAGAGCAAGACCCCTCGCTAACTAGCTCGAAGCGACACCCTTGCCGCGGTCCCTAGCCTCACCCGGAGTGGAAGGCTCTATAAAAATAACAAAACAGAGGGTGCAAGAACTATTAATCAATAGTTTCCAGTAGGCAACCGCTAACCTTAGCGAAATACACCAGTAGGTTAAAAAGAACGAAGGTAGGATGTTCTAATTTTAATTGAAAGAAACAGCATGTATAATAAACATGAAATAAACTTGCTAGCTATTATGCCTCTACTTAGCATGAGGTTTCACAAATAAAATAGCTAGTCTAACATAAATGAGTATATCATATGAGTATACCAGTATGCACTAGACATGTTCAACAAGTATACTACTATACGCAAGTAAGACTATCAAGTATACTATCATGTCCAACCGTTACCTACTATCGAGTAGTAATTGTCTCTTGTATGTTTAAATGTCAATTTTCATTTCCAATTAAGAACCTACACAAAGGTAGTTCGGCTTGTGCCGCCTAATTGCCCGTGATAGCCCCAACATTCCCACTCTAGGAATGAGTCTATCCCACCCGGCCCAGTAGGCTACCCAATACCGCACGAGCGAGCTTATGTCGCGTAGGCCAACTCCGGAGTGCCGGCTTGTGGGGAGCGACCCTCACAAGCATATGCGAATGAGCACAAATAGCAAGCAAGCATAGTAATCGTCTCAAGAACCTGGTCATCATGTCTCTAACATGGCAATAATCACTAGCAACCCAAAAGGTTTAGTTCTATGTCACAATATAAAGACTCAACCGTTTACTACATCTAATGCCACTTTTTGACATTAGGGTTTACTATGTCAAGTATGTTCCAAGTCTAATGCCTCTTTATGACATTATAATTTCTCCTATGTCAAACATGAGTTCTATATCCAAGAACATGTTGCACTTGTCATCTTTACTACATGAAACACAAATCCAAGCCACATATAAGAATGCTATTCCCTTGCATAAGTACTATGTACCTATCTCTCTACTACCTAGAGGTAAAATCTCATTATACATAACACACGTATTTTAAGTATTCTATAATTCACATATGCTCTATCTAGCATGAATATGTATAAATTTTTATTTTATAATAAAAATTATAACATAGGGGGAGTTCACCCATTTCGGTAAGGTCAAACCCACCAAGAGCTCCTTAAATCCCTTTCGTTTGCGCGAACGAAGGTGCCCACAAGTCTTCTACCTCTCTAAAAAAAATTCTAAGAGGGTTAGATGAAACGAACGAATACCCCAAAATGTTCATCTTTAACTAATTCAACAAAAGGGTCAAAACTCACCTTAAATGGTAGAAAATCCTCCTAAATCCCAAATGGAAGCTAGAGCCCTTCTATTCCAACCCAAATGAAGGTTCTACACCTATCAATTAAGCCCCAAAAGCCACAAATTAAAAATTCCTAAATAATACCCTAGATTTCACATTCTAGATTTTCATCTCATAAAATCTACTAAAACATGGATCAAATGAAGGATTAAAGTCACTAACCTCTCCAAAGCTCCAAATCAAACTAGAAAATGAGCTAGGGTTGAAGATCTCTCCTCCAACAAGTTTCAAACCAAGCCCCAAAGCTTTTCCAATGGTGGAGTGGTCACCAAGATGCAAAATAGAGCAAAAGGGAGAGATTAATCTCTAAAATTCCAAGCAAAAAGAGAAGGAAATCAAAGAAAAATGGAGAGGAACCCTACCTCTCCTCCTTCTCTATTGTAGTACAAAAGCCCCAGCCAGAGGGTGTAGGGGAATATATAGTGTAGCAACAATTACAAAGAGATCCCTCAAAACTGCCAAACTGCAGTCTACACTACGTACCGGTAACACGGGCAAGTGTCATCGGTACCAAGCAGTAGTCTGCGCAAACTCGAGCCTCGGGTTTGCGAGAAATGCACAGGGTACCGGTGACATCGCAGAACAGTACCGGTACCAGCTCCAGTACCGGTACTCTGCCGATGCAGTATCGGTACTCTGCCCTGCTGAGTCAAACCCGAGAGCAATCCAAAATCTGCACTTTTGAGGTTTTGGCGCTAAGTTATAAACCTCGATTCTCGAAATACGAGTCATAGGTCGGAACACTGTCTACGACCCTCCAGAATATCTGAAAAAACTCAGAACACAGATCAAACACTCGAACTTTGCAATTTGCTAAACTTCAGTGTGTTACAACAGCAACGCCGAAAAAGAGGGCGGGCGAGGAAGGTGGGGTTTAGGGTTTGGACCCCCTACTCTCCTTGCCCACCCTCTTCTCCAAGGTTGTTGCACTCTCCTTTGTCCCCATCGCGTGCGTTGTCGTCCTCAGGTGGGTGCCGTGGGTCACGTGCCTATTCCTTCACTAGCAAGCTTCTCAGCGCAAAGAAGCGCTTTCTTTTTGTCGTCGACAGTGGCGATGAAGACGATGGGTTCTCATAAGTAGATTTGGTGGGTGGCGAATCTGCTGGAGGGAAGGCGGAGGGTGAAGAGGAGATGGGCGCAGAAGAAACACGAGGAAGTGGAGGGAAAGGAGGAGGAGGAGGAGCAGGAGGGGGAGGAGAAATGGTGTAATTTTTGCCCAAAGAGTACAACTTTCTTTCAAAAAATACAACTTTCGTCTTAAAGAGGGTAATTGTTATCTCGAAGGTGTAATTTTCGTTTAAAACAGTGCAACATTCTTCTAAAATAGTATAATTTTATCTTAATATTGCAACTTCATCATCTTCTTCGTTTTTCTTTAATTTTTTGCCTCGTTTATAAAAAAAATATTTTTCTTTATTTTTTCATTCTTTAATTTTCTTTTTTTTTCACCATCTGCATTTTTTTTGCTATCACGATCTCTCCCTCGCCCTCTACCATAGCCACCGCCCTCGCCGGAAGCGCTTCTTAGAGAACCGCAAGTGCGTCTTTATCCTCACCATCAAAGGTGACATCGAGCACTATCTTGGCCATTATCCCATCACCCCCGTCCGCTTCACTCTCTTCTACGTTCACTCCGACTCCTCTTTCTCCGATGCCGGCGTCAGTTATATGCCGACGTAGGCACAGGAAGAGTATGTAGTGCTGCCCTCGTTACCTTCGTGGAGGGCCACGAAGGTGGTGGAGGAGGGTCAGAGAGAGAGAAAAAAAAAGAACGAGAGGAAGAAAAAGGAGAAAGAAAAGGGAATAAGGGTATTTTGGCGCATTTCTGAAAGTTCGGTCAGAATCTGCAAAATCCAAAAAGGTACCCTACTTTTGCAAAATCTCAAGATTAATTAGTGGTTTTTTTATGCAAATTGGCCAAAAAAACCTCTCTTTCACAGTTACTTTATATAATAATTATAACTCAATACTGTGTCTACAATCTAAAATAGATTATAATTCTATTATATTTTTATTTGATAACTAATATTTTTCTTACTATTCTTATTATTTTGATAACTAATATTTTCTATTCTTATTATATTTTTATATAATGTTTCTTAATATTTCTTAATCTTGCATTTTATAAAATAAGGCTATATTTTTAAATTTGCATATTTGGATAATATTCTTTAAAGAGTGATCTAAATATCTCTATTCTCTCTTTCTTTCTCCTTTTAAATTCCTAAAAGTATAACTGACAACTATAATTGCATTTACATTTTATTTGAAAGCCGTAGTCTCATCTAATACAAAAATAGAAAGTAAAACATAATACGTAAAAATAAAATAGTACAAACACCTTTCAAATAGTGCACCATAAAGATAAATTGTACAACACTAGAACAAATTTATACAAAAAATCTAGCACAAATAGAATATGTTTTTAGTGCTTGAAATTTTTATTTAAAAAAGATCAAAATGTTGCACTATTTAGAAAGTATGTTACACAATTTTAATGTATGATGCATAATTTGAAAATAGTCTGCATAATTTTTAAATTTAAAATTTCAATAGAATTATCTAACATTAAATGAATATTATCTTTCTTAAAAAGTGCAACTGACAAATCATAATTGCATATATTTTTTTTTTCTAAAGAGACGAAAATTCTCACCTAATACAAAAGTAAAAAATATATAATAAGTAAAAAATGTTGGTTACGGAAACCCTAGAATCTTTTATCTAGAAATACTATAAAACACCTAAAGGGGGGGTGAATAGGTGAATAGGCCAAAAACCACAAATCTCAAAGTGATAAAAAATTAAATGCGAAAAATAAAAATTACGCCGAGATTTATATGGAAAAACTCCAACTTGGAGTAAAAAACCCACGAGACCAACATGCGAAAAAGTAATTCACTAAGAGAAAAGATTACAAGGTGATTACTGACTCTACGGACTTGACCTCTCTTAACCTCCTATGAATCTCGCGCAATCCTCCGGGTCGTCCACGCCCTCACGTTCGAATCCACGAATGCCTCGCACACGTCCGAATCCACGGACGACACTCGAATCCACGAGCTCACGATCCGAATCCTCGAACCGCCTTTGATCACGCCGAATCCATGACGCCGCACATGAAGAATATCATGATAATGGTGATCCTTCGTTTAGAGTATCGATGAAGAACCAGAGAAGAATCTCTAAGCGAAGCGTAGATCAATTCGACATATAGATTTCAAATTACAATATCTCGAATTGACCTAAAAGAGGCTAATTTGTAGAAAATAGGTTTAGAACGAAAATCTAGCCTTTAGGGTTTCTCAAACATGTATTCTCGTGATCTTCTTTCAAATAGAGAACCCCAATAGCTTATTTATAGACTTTAGAATCAATTAGAGTCAGATTAAAATTAATATAAGAAATTTTACACTGCGTACCGGTACTGCATTAAGTTGGTACCGGTACTCAATGACGGAACAAAATTCCTAAGGCTGCGTACCGGTACCAGGCCGATGCAGGACCGGAACCAGCCGCAGTACCGGTACTAGGCCGATGCAGCACCGGTACTCAATGCAATTTCCAGCATTGCTTCACACTAATCACTTCTAATCCTTTAAACTTTGGTTTACATGATTCTAATGTCTATAACTAAGTATGAATCACCATATATAACATGAATTAAAACCTTACCTTAGCATCATAATTCATGCCGTCAGATGTTTCCGAGTTCTCGAAGTCTTGGATTCTTCAATCTTCTTCAATCACGTACCGAACCCTTCAAGACTCCGACTCAAATCACAAAACTTGCCAACACAAAATATTTAACAATCTCCCCCTTTGGCAATTTTGTGACAAAACTCAAAATTACTTCAAAAATGAATAATGAAGTTTAATGTTATCACCAAAACATCAAACTTCTCGCGTGTAATCCAAAATACATATAAGATTCAAAATTGCATCAAAACTCCTAAAACAGACTCTATAACTTAAACGCAACTAGGAGTCTTGAAGTCTTATTTTTCTGCAAAACAAATTATCCAAAATGATGTAGAAATTAAAAACATTGGTTATTCTTACATATCCATCTTCATCGTAAAAATTTCTCGAAGTTCTTCTCTTCTCCCCCTATGTCCTTCAATTTTCTCCCCCTTTTTTGATCAATACCTGTCCACCTATGTTCTCCCCCTTTTTGTCAAAAATTGCCAAAACAGAACATATAGTGAGAAAACATACTAGAAAATATAAAAGTAGTCATGCCATAGGTACAAACCTAAAGAAAATACAAAGACAAGTAAAGATAAACTAACATCGTCCTAGGAGAAGAGATAAAACATAGATAAACTAAAGCTGGGAGATGAAATCACTCGGTGTCCTTATCATCATCATCATCATCATCTCCATCTCCTCCAACGTTAGGCGCACTAGCTCGATAATCCTCTTCATTCCTTCTTCCAACCTCTTAAATCATTGTTCAACTTTCTTCTTTAAAGAATGCACCTCATGATGAAGTGATTCTACAGTAATCACTCCCCCTGAGCTCGATGATCCTTCACGCTCTGCAGGTCGAGGAGATGAACTTGAAGCTGCTCTAGAAGATCCCTTTGTCTGTTGGAAGGTCTTCAAAGTACTAACTGACTTGGCCAAAGTCACTCTATCAATCGGTCCTAGGCCAGAGTCATATTTCTCACAAGTGACGTTTACTCCATTATCTTGTAGAATCCATGTGATCAAAATCGAAAATGGTAGTAGCTCACGCTGCCCTGAAGACTGTATCACGTGCACCATCCTCTGCCACATTAGGAACGGAATGTTGATATTCAATCCATCTACAAGCTGTGGGTGGCCAAGTAAATAAAGAAGTACAAGCCCATACCAGTGAATCCTCTTCGTTCCAATAGTAGGCAGCACATTGTAGCAGATAATCAAGAACAAAATGCGATACTCAGGCCTCAAGTCCTTTGATTCCACATAGACACGGTTGGTCCTTATTCCGTCCTTGCAAATGGCACTGATGACTATGTCCTAATATGATGACTGTTGATAAACGCTTGAGGTGTAGTGGAGACCGGATGTATCAACATGTAACCCCAAAAGCTCTCTAATAGTATGCGGGGTAACAAGTATCCTCTTCTTTCGCACATATGTCTCGAACAGATAAGTACTAATCTCCTCATCCTCTGCTAGTACTTTTTCGCTCATGTAGAACTCCCGAATAAGTTCTACACAAAAAGGAGCACGTGCTGGAACCCTCCCAACGGGCTCAATTGGAGCTCTATGAAGTAAATGCCCAAAGTCTGGAACCTCCTTAATGAGCTCGTTGAAGTTGACATATCGTTCCGCTAAGCACGATCTGCTCGAATAGGCCTTCTGCCACTGTATCTGTTCCTCTGCAGTATGCTTAGATCTACTTTCTCGCTCATGAACCCTTCTCTCGCGAATAACGGGGCCACCTGTGCTTCGCCGAGGAGGAGAACTAGCACCCTTTTTCTTTCGAGATATTTCCGGTGCTATCCCTTTGCCTTTATCCATTCGAACTGCAGTTTTTTCTGCTTCCTCGTGGGAACTCGCCCTATAGTCAGAATCTGAATCAGACGATTCGCCTTCAGTACGAGTCCTTTTAGAAGTCCCGCGACGACCTCTCCCACGACCACGACCACTCCCAGTGGCCAAGAGCACAATCAGAACGAGAAACAGCGAGAATGTCATTTTCCTATACAAAAATAAACTATGCATGAACATAATCATAATAAAAACGTGTAAAATAGTGTAAAAAATTTCTAATCAAATTAGAATGCATAATAACACTATTTCTAACAGATTCAAGCAAGATTTTTCATTAAAAATGACATTCAACATGCAAACCTGAAATTCCACATAATACATGCTAGAAATCATAGATCTGCAAATCATAACGTGTTATGTCATGATCTAAGCATTCAAGAAGCAAGCATGCATGTATATTAAGTAAATCATAGCCAAAAATTGCAAGAAAAATGATCCAAAACAGAGATCGATCTTTGACTGGGAGTTTGTTCGAAAAACAGCAAAAACGAGAGTAAAAGATCAGATCCGGGCAAAATACTTACAAATCTTTGCAGAAACCTCGTGTGTCACGCCCCGAGCCCGTCTATTTGGTCGGTTCGGGCACGCCTACAGACCGCCGAACGGATAGAGTTTTTCCTGTACCGCGGACAAAGTCTCCCCTGTACGTCCAAGGCGTCACAATCCATACAATGCGCGAGGTTCCAACCAGGAACAGCATACAAATAAAGATTGCATAAGAAAGGTATCAAAAATATAAACTCTATGCTATTACAACCATTCAACTCATATACACTTTACATATTACATCTTTAATTCTTTTTAGCTTCCAAATACAATCAGACTTAACATAATTATTACAACTTGGTTCTTTTCATTTCTTTTACATTCCTAAGTAGTCGACTCAGGGTACTGCTATCTCTGGTCACGGTTGTAGGGCGCTAACTACGGAGCTACGCCCTTTCCTCGCGCCGCCGTACCGCTGGTGTGTGAACCTGTAACCCCCAAAAACAACACGGGGGTGAGAATTATTGTCCATAGTTTCCAGTGGGTATGACCATCCAAGGGAAGAGCTCGACCCACTAGGTTCAAAGGTGGCACTGCAAATGTAACACACTGGACCTTTGCAAATTGTGAGGTTCGAGTGTCTGAGTTGTGTTCTGAGCATTTCCAGATTTTCTGGTAGATCGTAGACAGTGTTCCGACCTGTGGTTCGAGTTTCGAGAATTGAGGTTTACAGCTTAGCACGAAAACCTAAAAAATCAGATTTTTGGTTAGCTCTCGGGTAGCTTTCATTAGATTGTGTACCGGTACAAGGTTGATGGCTGTACCGGTACATGGTTGATGGTTGTACCGGTACGCGGTCCCGCGTACCAGTACACAGGCAGTTTTGAGCCAACCCGAGGATCGGGTTTGGCCTTTTCGTGGGAAGTGTACCGGTACGCGGGCCCGTGTACCGGTACGCAGTGCAGAATGCAGTCTGCTCAGGTTTGGAGGGTGTTTTTGCTATTGTAGCATTATTACAAATACACCCCACGCCCCATGGTGTTTCCTGGGCTTGCCAGCAGTGGAGAAGAAGGTGAGGGAGTTCTCCTCTTCCCCTCTTTCTTTTTCTTCCTTTTGGTTGAGATTTTTGAGGTTTAATCCTCTCTTTTTGCTCCTTTTTGCTTTTTGGTGCTATTTCCACCATGGGAGAAGCTTGGGAGCTTGGAGTTGAGTTTGTTGGAGGAGAGATCTCCAACCCTAGTAGGTTTTGATCCTTGTTTGGGGCTTCATGAAAGGTTAGTTGCTTACTATTTCTCTTTTGATCATGATTTTTATGGTTTTTGTATAGAAACCCTAGAAATAAGGAATTAGGGTTTGGTTTGGGGATTTTTGATCTAGGGCTTTTGGAGCTCAATTAATCCTTTTAGAACCTCTATCTAGGTTGGATTGGAAGGGATCTAGCTTCCATTTGGAGCTTGTGAGGGATTTTCACCACCATAGGTGAGTTTTGGCCCTTTCTTTGAGTTGGTTAATGTTTAACCTATTCGTTGTTCGTAATCCTTGTGTATCCCTTCGCTCATTACTTTTAGGGTATTTTGAGACTCGTGGACAACTCCGTTCGGCGAAACGAGGGACTACACGACGGTTCGGTGGGTTTGACCTAGCCACACAATGAGAAAATCTCATTGTTGATGATTTAAGTGTTGTAAAATGAAAAGCATGCATATTTATGTTAGATGCATTATTTGTGAATTTTAGAATGCTTAAAATGCACATGTTATATACAATGCATATTTGACCTCTATATAGTAGAGAGTTTTCATGTTGGGCTAGGGGCCTACGGTTAGCATTCTTACAATTGATTGAGATCATGTTGCATATGGTACATATGGCATATAGATTACACTCTTGGACTTAGAACGCATGATTGACGTGGTTGGACATATCGACATTAAGTGACATAGGCTAGAGTGTATACAAATAGTAAGCTAATGTCATAAAGCGGCATTAGGCTTGGACTAGATATGGACTTAGCAAGCTAATGTCATAAAGCGGCATTAGACTTGATGGATATGTAAATTGCATGTGCATGTTATTATTATGAGAATTATGCCAAGTTAATAGTTGCATTGGAAAGAACATACATGTAGCAATATGAGAACACGCTAGAGAGCATGTGTATTAATCTATTATTGATAGAACAAGCTAGCGTCATAAAGAGACATAGAATGTGAATTGAGCTTAGATTATAGCAATGTTTAAGTGTCATAAAGAGGCACTAAACATAGTGAATGTGGGAACTTCACCTTGAGATTTGGACTTAGTAAAGCTAAGGTCATTGACATCGAAATTATTGAACGGTTAAACCTTCACATTGAGACATAGTACTAGACCTTTGGGTTGTTAGTGACTGTTACCATGTTAGAGACATGATGATTGGGTACTTGAGGTTTTGACCATGCTTGCTTGCCATTTGTGCTCATTCGCACATGCTTGTACGGGTCGCTCCCTACAAGCCGGCACTCCGGAGTTAGCCTACGCGACATATGCTCGCTCGTGCGGTATTGAGAAGCCTACGGGGTCGAGTGGGACAGACACATTCCAAGAGCAGGAATGTTGGGCTACCACAGGCGCTTAGGCGGCACAAGCCGGACTACACCCGTGTAGATCCTGAATGAGATTGAACCAGAATATTAATCAACAAGTTGATAATCACTACTAGACAGGTCATAGTAGTTGGATTCCTTGACATGCTACGGCATAGGGTTGGACATTGAGATTCATAGGATACTTGACGGTATCGCTTATGGCATTGTAGTGTACTTGGATTGCCAGGATAGTACATACTAGATATGTAGTTGGCTTTGAGACATATATTATACTTCATAGTATTACTTGTTGCATCATAGCATACTTATTTAAGTATTGGCATACTGGATCATGTAGAGTAGATGTACTCCATGTTGACATTCTACATACTTGTGGCATAGTAGAGTAGCATTTTAATATTATGCCTTATTTACCGCAGTTAATTTATGTTATCCTTATCTGCTCTCTTTGGGGCCTAGTGGTGCAGTTGGTGCAGGTCAGTAATTGCCCACTGGGAACTATAAATTATAGTTCTCATGCCCCTTTATTTTATGTTTTCTTTCAGAGCCTTCCACTCCGGGAGGGGCTCGGGATCGCGGGAAAGGTTTCACCTCGAGCTAGCTATCGAGGGATTTGGCGATAGGTGGTCCACCTCTCTTTTGTTTTCTGTTGGAGAGGTTGTGAGCGTTTTGTACCTTATTATAGAGACCACCCTACTTTTGTATCTGGAGACTTATGATGTATTAGTTTCTTTATGTTCTAGTGGTTTAATCTCTTTTTCTTTCCTTTTTATTTTCGCTTGTTGATAGAACTTAGCTGCATATTTGCTCTGATATCGTTAGTTATTGTTTATTTTATCTTTCATACGACTTTGTTGCAGACGCCTTATATGTGCAGGCATATGGCGGGTCTGGGCACGCACCGGGCAGAGCCTATGCCGGGTCCCGGGGCGTGACAGATTAATTTGGTATCAGAGCCTAGGGTTGAGTCTTAGTGGACCTAGCAAACCTTAGGCCGGTTGGACTATAGGAATTAAACTCGTGAGAGATGAGGTCTATTTGATTTATGAGCGAAAGTATCATGATTGGGTTTCTTTGATAACTCCAAAAATGTTGGAGTTGAATCGAAGTGTATGGCTTCTAACTTCGCGGAGGGTTACGTTGGCGACCAACAACGTAACATCAGGAGTTAGTAGTTGGGACATTTCTTTACTTTCGCATGATTTGGGGTATTGTTATTTGAGCGGGGTTGCGATAGCATGGGTTATATTAACTTGCGCTTTTATGATGTTGTAGTGTTGATGCCGACTACACGCTCTAAGTCTGTTAGAGCAGACGATGCGGCGACTTTTGAGGAAGCGGAGACATCCGCTACCTCCCGATCCGGTGAGGTCCGTGAGTTGAGGAGCCAACTTGCCGCCCTCACTGATTTGGTGACGCAGCAGGCGGCGGCTGCTTAGCAGCAGGCGGACACGGCACGTCGGCAGGAGGCACGTATGCAGCGCCTGGAGGATCTTCTATTACAGTAGGCAGCTGCCAGGGAGGCTCAGGTCTCGGTACTACCCGAGCCAGTGGAGACAGTTGCACCCGGGGGGTCGTCCCCTGTATTCGACACTTCGCAGACGACACTTACGGTAGCCCATCGAGAGGAGGTATTGGCAGCACCACCAGCTCAGGTGCCTGTGGCAACGACGACTTTTCCCTTGATGGTTGAAAGAGCGGAGCGGCAGCGGCTCATGGATCGCCTCGATGAGTTCAGGAGGTGCGATCCCAGGATCTTTGATGGAGAGAAAGCCGACCACTGGATCGTTGAGAAGTGGTTGATGCATATGGAGAAGTTATTCCGCGACACCTTCG
>NC_033640.1:5592680-5716316 GCF_001540865.1 Ananas comosus
CATACTTGTGGCATAGTAGAGTAGCATTTTAATATTATGCCTTATTTACCGCAGTTAATTTATGTTATCCTTATCTGCTCTCTTTGGGGCCTAGTGGTGCAGTTGGTGCAGGTCAGTAATTGCCCACTGGGAACAATAAATTATAGTTCTCATGCTCCCCTATTTTATGTTTTCTTTCAGAGCCTTCCACTCCGGGAGGGGCTAGGGATCGCGGGAAAGGTTTCGCCTCGAGCTAGCTATCGAGGGATTTGGCGATAGGTGGTCCACCTCTCTTTTGTTTTCTGTTGGAGAGGTTGTGAGAGTTTTGTACCTTATTATAGAGACCACCCTACTTTTGTATCTGGAGACTTATGATGTATTAGTTTCTTTATATTCTAGTGGTTTAGTCTTTTTTTCTTTCCTTTTTATTTCAACTTGTTGATAGAACTTAGCTGCATATTTGCTCTGATATCATTAGTTATTGTTTATTTTATCTTTCATACGACTTTGTTGCAGACGCCTTATATGTGCAGGCATATGGCGGGTCTGGGCACGCACCGTGCAGAGCCTATGCCGGGTCCCGGGGCGTGACAGCAAATATGTTAGTCCAACAAATATCCATGGATATATAACTCATGCAGCTAACAGTTATCATGTTCATGCCTCACAATATGCAATATGCAAATCATGCAAGTAGTTCACTTGATTCTATTCTTTACCATTTGTCATTCTTTATTTTTATTCGTTCTTAATTACTAGCCATTTTTTATCACTAGCCATTCTCTAACACTAGCCATTTCTTATTATTAGCCGTTCTTGATTCTTAGCCATTCTTTATTATTAGCCACACTATACTCATTTATCATTTTTTCCTAAAGTTTCTTTACCTTAGCCAACTATGCCACTCGACTCGGTCTTGAGTTAATCATCTGCGGATAATTCGTGCTCTGTCCGGCTCGAGGTGAAGGAACTCTCATATGCACCTCAGCCTTCAATCCAAGAACCACATCGCCCAACGGGTCGCCCAAAGCTGCGTACACCCGTGGTCAAGGATCCCCTGGTTGGAGAGGAACATGCCGTATACACCCGCAGCCGAGATCCCCGATAGGGAGAGGAACATGCCATATACTCCATAGCGCTCATGGTTCTTGCTCAATTACAATTCTCGAAGTTCTTTCGGTGGGAGAGGAACATGCCACATACACCCGTGGCCAAGAACTATCGAGCTCACATCACTACAATAAAAACGGTCTATAGCGATACTTTTAAATGTAGGTACATGTCAAAAAAGTGCTGCTAGCTAAAATTACCGACACTTTTAAAAAGTGTTGCTATATGTGGGGTCGCTAGGTATACAGTGACAGTTAAAGAGTGTTGCTATAACCTAAAAGAGTGCTGCTAATTTACCAACACTTATTTAAGCATTTAGCAACCGCCGAAACTCTATCTCGTTGGCTGCAGTGGCGGAGGAGGACGACAGGAAAGGCTCTTCGTCTAGAATTTCAGTGGATTGAGTGAAGAGAGAAGAAAATATGGTAATTAATTTTTCTTTTTTTTTTTTCTTTTCTGTTTGTAATCGGGTCAAATGAATTGGATGTGGTGGGTTGAATAGAGTAATCTTTTATTTTTGGTTGAATTGGGCTTTATATTTAGGTATAAATAGATGTTTTTTTAAGTTTTAGTATAAATGGAACACTTACTCAAAAGTGTCCCAAACATGTGTCCCTATAACCTAATTCTGTTGTATGCATGCTGCACTAGCAGCCGCTGCACTCGCAGCCGGGATTCCGGAATCCACTTTCCTTAGCTCAAGGGTTGGTCTCACCCTATAATGTCGACCTATCTAGGTCCAAATCATTACTCAACGTAAGTTTACTACCTTAGATCCAATGTCACTATGTTCATAGCCTAGGTTCTATAACACTAGGTTCGACATTCTTTACTACCTAGGTTCATTTGACTCTAGGTTCAATGCCACTCGTGTCATAACATAGGTTTACTTAATTCTATATTCATTGCCACTCATGATTCACCTATGTTCATTTACACTAGGTTTCAATACCATTCATTATACTTGCCACCCTAGTTATTCACACTTAGGATTCTTAATTGACATGCCACTCAATGTTCTTATTTTCCTAGTTATCCATAACTAGGATTCTTAGTTGACATGCCACTCAATATTCTTACTTTCCAATGTCGAGTTCTCTATCAACCTAGAGTTATCGGCCCAAGTTCGCTTTCATATAAATCTAGCATATCCTCACATTATGTCAACATACATGTGTTCTTTAGCATTTCCTACACATGCCTATGTTCTTATCAACATAATAATCAATATATATTTGGCATATAACTCATGTAGCATATATCTCATGCATCATCTACAATTCGGACTACCATTACATGCGCTCATTACTAGCACATATGTTATACATTCATTTTAGCATTTAGCCCATGCATTCACTTAGCATATACCTTATTTATTTACAATTAGCATCTACCTCAAGCATGCATTCTTTTAGCATATATCCCACATATTCTTTAGCATCTCTCGCATGCATTCTTTAGCATCTAGATCATACATTCGCTTAGCATATAGCTTATGCATTTACAATTAGAGTCTAACTCATGCATTCACTTTAACATTTAACTCATGCATCTAGCTCATGTTATTTAGCATCTAGCTCATGTTATTCATTTAGCATTTAGCTCTTACATTCACTTAGCATACATTCTATGCATTCTTTATTAGTCGCTACTTCGTGCATTCATATAGCATCGCATGGTAGGTAACAACATCAAGCATAATATGATTTCGACATTCATATTATCAAGTACAACCTACCAACTATACATGCATCAACAACATTCATACTTTACTTTGGCTTGGAAGTGACCTAATCACTTTGGTGAAGCACAACCCACCTCGAAGCGCTCTCCGATTGCTTGTCGACACTTGCAATCGGTCTCCGCGGCATACGTGATCCGGTTCAGCTGCAACTTGCAATTGATCGCCGAACGCCCAACAATCCGCAACGTAGGGTCATCAAGGACTCATCTCTAACATTCAATTAGAGGATTAAAGGGTTAAATGAGATCAAAACCCTCATTTACTCCAAAACCCCATTCTAAACCTAGTATGAACATATTCTCGGGTATTGTTTGGTTCGGGGATAAGCAAAAAGTGGATATTCCGGGGATAGGTATAAATTGAGGTATAAACGGGGATTAGATGAATTTTGCGTTTGGATGAAAATTGAGTATTCCTGAGAATAAGAAAAATAGCGTTTGGTTAGGTAAGATAGGATAAGAATTAAAGTGAGTATTTATAAATAAAAAATAATGATATTATTTTTTTCTTTATATTAGAATTTAAATTTTTATATTTTATATTTATATTTTAAAATTTAAAATATAAACTTTTAAAGTTTAAAAATTAAAATTAAAATTTAAAATTTTAAAATCTCAAATTTATAATTTTAAAAAATTAATTTTTTAAAGTTTGAACATTAAATTTAAGATGAAATTTTAATTTTAAAAATAACATATCAAATTCTAAATATAAAAAAAATTTAAATATCAAAATTTAAAATTTTAAATTAAACAATTTAAAATTTAAATTTTTAATTTTGTAATTTTAAAATTATAAATTTTAATTTTTGAATTTAGAAAATTTAAATTTTACTGGTGGAACAAGCAAGGTGATCCTAAAAATACTTTCTTTAAAATTCAAAAATTGAAATTAAACTCTTAAATTTTTAATTTCAAATTTTAAAATTTAAAATTTAAGATCAAATTTAAATTTTAAAATATAAATAACAAAATTTATATTAAAAAAATATAAAATATTATATTAAAATTTAAAATTTAAAATTTAAAACTATAAACTTGAATTTTGAAATTACCAATTATAAATTTTTAAAACTAAAATTAAAATTAAAATTAAAATTTTTAATTTTTAATTTTTTTTTAAAAAAATAGGGGTGGGAACAAGTTGTTCCCACCCTTAGATATAGTGTTTGGGGAACAAGGAGGGGATAACCCCTTATCCCCACCCTTGTTCCCCAGCCAAACAGGGCCCAAATAACCCAAAACTAATGGAGAAAACATGCTAGAAATATTCTATGAGCTATTAGAACACTAAGCATTAAGGATTACACCAAATCCCAAAAGCTTACCAAAATGCGAACGCCGAGACGGAAGCACGCCGCTCAAACGGCCGCACGAGGACCCGAACCGACGCCTCCAACGCATTCCCAAGCTTACTCTCCACCAACCCTCAAATTTTGGGATAGAGATATAGAGAGAGTAGGGAGATATCTAGGGAGAAAAAGGGTGGGTTTCTCTCTCCTCACCATGTGTGCGTGTGTGGTGTTGGTGGTGCTCGGCTGAGGGAGAAGAAGAAAGGGTAGCTCCTTTTTATAATCAACACCCCTCAAAACACTATTACAATTAGCAGTTTAGCTTTCAAAATCTGATACTTTTCGCCGGAGCCCTTCTGAATGTCCGTTTGCGCTCAAATTTGACAGTCAGGCTCGGTTTAACTTAATAAGAACAAAAAAATTTTAATCTTTCAGTTCCGACCATTTTTGCTCCCCGAAAGTTCTACCGAACTGAAATCTCTAGCAGATAGCAGTCGGATTTTATTTTTCACTTTCTGGATGTCGGAATGACATAAAATTTTAAATCTAGCCCCATAAAAATAATTCCGACATATTTCCAGATTTTCATAATTTTCTGACACAGTGAATTTTTTGCTAAAATATCAGCTCCGTTTCTCACAGAAAATTCTAAATATTCTGTTTTCGTTCCGATTTCAGCACAAGTCGTTTCCGACTTATGTTTTACTTCTTTAAGTCCAATAGAAATAGTATATCACACTATTTTTATTTATATTTACTTTTATAATAAAATTCGGTACATTACATTCTCCACCCTTTAAAAAGAGTTTCGTTCGCGAAACTCAAACCACGCCTTAATTTAACTCATCGAGCAATTGAGGGCACCAATGCACTTTTCCACTTCGGAATGGCCTCACGTTCATTGGAACGATTTAAAGGCCTGCTACGGAGGATACAAAATCAAATGCATACACGTTTGCAAGGCGCATCACATAAAATGTGTTACGGTCTCTATAACTCTCGGTGGCAGTGCAAGTCAAAACTGGATGACTCTACGCGCTCCAATACCACTCGCCACTCAGCACACAAGAAACTCTTCCTTGCATTTATCTTCCCTTCAGGGAATACATTCCGATTCGATCACCGTCATTGCTTAGAAGCAATATCACTGGTGCATCGCTCCATCGTGAGTGCTCCAATTCCGCACTGACCTTTAGCTCTAACGTGAGATGGCCTACCTCGGCACATCCCAATTCCAATCCTCAAACTCCACGTGGCTTGCCACTAGCTCAAGGTCTCACCAAGAGCACTTCATCTTTTGATACCATATGCCACGGTCAACATCAAACAATTTTCGCAACGAGCTCACACGAACACTCCGTTCGTGAATCCAAGCCAAGCTCCTCGACAAGGCTATTCGCCAAATCACTTACCTCAATTTCATAGGTGGCCCACAGACCACCAATGACACAAAGGCCTATCGCCTAACCTGTCTCAATACGCAGCGTCTTTCGCTCGCAAACGCAGACCCAATCATCATCGGGTGAAATTCTCACTTGGAAATTCGCACACACTCCGACCAGGAACAACCAAAATCCTAAACCGCATCAAATCCTTGGATTGGGTCACAACCGTACTAACGGTACACTATCAATCACACGATCTAGTATGTGGCATTTCACATACCTGGGTACCGGGCCGCTGTCACTCACAGCCGACTACACTTGTCCATATGGCTCCAGGCTCCACAGTCCACAAATGGTCCAGGCACGGATTGTCCTCAAGCAATACCCGCCGTCATCGTTCCACGTGACACGCTCTACGAGCAACATGTACCACTACCGGCTCCTAAGCACCTAGTGCGAGCCACCAGCCCTACGAGTGATCCAAGGCACGCTTCACACCTAGCAATGCTAAAGTACTACTGCCATTGCACTCACTCGGCTGAACCCAGTTCGCACTCCATGAGTAACTATACTCGAACGTCACACATCTCTATAGCGCTCTACACTAAGTCTAGCATTAGGCAATTATTGCCTAAGCACACCGACTACACAAGCACGACCCTCCTACTTTACATCGAGGTACTACCAGGCCCACGTGCTTGCACTTGGTTACTAACTAACTATTCCCTCAACAGTGATTCGCTTTCACTGTTCGATCTACCGGAGCAACATCTGGAACACTCGGACTACTCAAGTGTCCACAAGTGTCATGACTCAACTCTTGCAATCAATTACACACATTGCTCTGCGAGTTGGTCCATCGTCTCCATCTCTACTACGAGTCCCACTCTTTGTAATAAGACTCGCGCTCCTCCCGCACAATTGCACTGCCTTGTTCTATCCACAAGGCCCAATCCTCAAATCTCCAATCTCCACCAATCCACACTTGGAAAGTGCTCCTAGAGAGAGGGAGAAAAATGAGAGGGAGAAATGTTCCCACTACTGTGAATGAGAGAGAAGGGGTGTGGGGTCTTTTATAGACTACCACAATTGCAAATAAACCCTCCACACATTTTTATTTGTAGCAGACTTTACCTGCTGCTCGGGGCACTGCGTACCATTACGCGGGTGGCCGTCACCGGTACGCCCCTGTTCAACTGCCCAAACCCGAGAGTTGATGTTCTCGGGTGGCTGCGGGGTACCGGTACTACCTGATTTAGTCACCGGTTAACCAGCTCGACAGAGCCAAACCCGAGAGTTGCTACTCTCGAGTGCCTGCCTGGTACCGGTACTCTTCTAATGCTTCATCGGTTAACAATGCTCTAGAATGCAGCTTTGCATTGTTTCGACTCCAATTTGCGCCGAGCAATGCTAAAACCTTTCTAACTCACTCAGAACTCAACTTTAACCTTTCCAATATTGTTGGAATGTCAATTGGACTTTGTCCAACTATTTCTCTCGACGCACTTTGGTCAATTTGACCAAAAGTGGTTTAACACGACGAGAATTCATTAACTTCTTGAAGGTTATGAGGGCCGCCAAATCTCGCTCCCTCTGGCGCATGGCAACCTCCTGCTGTTGCTGTACCAAATTGGCTCGTTGCCTCGCCACTCCCATGAGAGTGGCCAATTACTCGCGAAGTCCCTAGTCTCCGTTCGTCTCGGATTGCTCAGGGACATCACTTGTCCCATCCTGCGCCGATCTAGATGAAGATCGCCTACGCGGTACCATCGTTCCCGAAACACAACAACTTGATCAATCCACGACCCTCTGGGTCGAGAACGAAACAATTAACACAGACTCAAATCGGGCGAAAGTCACGAAAGGGCGTCTATTCTAATCGCTCGGTTTCATGTTGTGCGCGCCGAACACGAACACCCTCGGTTGAGAATAAACCACACCTTGAGTCTACCTCTAACATCTGTTTTAGAGGTTTACAACACAACCCAATCCATTAACCTTTCGCCACAAGTCACAAGTCCTTGTCTCTCACGAGCCTTAACCTCTATGGTTTACTATCCTAGGGTCTCCTAGGTCCGTTTAAACCATTTCTATTATTCTCTTTTTATGTTCTTTTTATGCTCTGAAACCATCTTATCTGTCATGCCCCGAGCCCGCCTATTTGGTCAGTTCGGGCACGCCGATAGACCGCCGAACGGACAGGGTTTCCCCTGTACCGCTGACAAAGTCTCCCCTGTACCGCAGACAAAGTCTCCCCTGTACGTCCAAGGCATCACAATCCATACAATACGCGAGGTTCCAACCAGAAATAGTATACAAACAAAGATTGCATTAGGAAAGTATCAAAAACATAAACTCTATGCTATTACAAGCATTCAACTCACATACACTTTATATATTACATCTTTAATTCTTTTTAGCTTCCAAATACAATCAGACTTAACATAATTATTACAACTTGGTTCTTTTCATTTCTTTTACATTCCTAAGTAGCCGACTCGGGGTACTGCTATCTATGGTCTCGGTGGTAGGGTGCTAACTACGGAGCTACGCCCTTTCCTCGCGCCACCGCGCCGCTCGCGTGTGAACCTATAACCCCCAAAAACAACACAGGGTTGAGAACTATTGTCCATAGTTTCCAGTGGGTACGGCCACCCAAAGGAAGAGCTCGACCCACCAGGTCCAAAGGAGGCACTGCAAACAGGTTAGTCCAACAAATATCCATAAATATATAACTCATGCAGCTAACAGTTATCATGTTCATGCCTCACAATATGCAATATGCGAATCATGCAAGTAGTTCACTTGATTCTATTCATTCCCATTTGTCGTTCTTTATTTTTATTCGTTCTTGATTACTAGCCATCCTTTATCGCTAGCCATTCTCTAACGCTAGCCATTTCTTATTATTAGCCGTTCTTGATATTTTAACCATTCTTTATTATTAGCCACACTATGCTCATTTATCATTCTTTCCTAAGGTTACTTTACCTTAGCCAACTATGCCACTCGACTCGGTCTTGAGTCAATCATCTGCGGATAATCCGCGCTCTGTCCGGCTCGAGGTGAAGGAACTCTCATATGCACCTCAGCCTTCAATCCAAGAACTACATCACCCAACGGGTCGCCTAGAGCTGCGTACACCCATGGTCAAGGATCCCCCGGTGGGAGAGGAATATGCCGCCTATACCGGCAGCCGAGAACCCCAATAGAGAGAAGAACATGCCACATACACCCTAGCGCTCATGGTCCTTACTTAATCACAATTCTCAAAGTTCTTCCGGCAGGAGAGGAACATGCCACATACACCCGCGGCCAAGAACTATCGAGCTCACATGCTGCACTAGCAGCCGCTACACTCGCAGCTAAGATTCCGGAATCCACTTTACTTAGCTCAAAGGTTGGTCTCACCCTATAATGTCGACCTATCTAGGTCCAAGTCATTACTCAACCTATGTCCTTACTCAACTTGTCACATGTTGTCCACATTTTTGGGCACACACCAACGACTTGGTCTTGAGGTAGTGGCGTCGGGAGTGCCAGCAACACTTGCGGCGTTAGTTGTTCAACCGACCTTGTTGGAGAAGATTAAAGATCTACAGGCTTCCGATCCTTATCTCCAAAAGATGCGGGGTGAAGTTGAAAGCGGTAGTGCCGGTGATTTTGGCATTGGGACCGACGGCGCACTTCGATTCCGAAATCGTTAGTGTGTGCCCAAAAACGAGGACATTCGGAAGGCGATTATGCAAGAAGCGCACCAATCTCCTTATAGTATTCACTCGGTTGGCACTAAAATGTACCAAGATTTGAAAGCGGTTTATTGGTGGCCGGGCATGAAGAAAGATAATGGAGAATTTGTGGCGCAATGTCTTACGTGCCAACAAGTGAAGGCGGAGCGCCGGTTTCAGGCGGGAAAGTTGCAAAGCCTCTCTATACCCGTTTAGAAATGGGAGAATATCGCGATGGATTTCGTGACTGATTGCCTCGATCTTAAGGTGGACACGATGCAATTTGGGTGATAGTAGACCGGTTTACGAAGTCGGCGCATTTTCTACCGATTCATATTACGTGGTCGGGAGACAAGTTGGCTCAAGTATACCTAGATGAGGTTGTAAGACTTCATGGAGTTCCCGTGTCAATTGTATCGGATTGGGACCCGAGATTCACATCATATTTTTGGAGGAGCCTACAGGATGCGTTAGTCACATGGCTCGATTTTAGCACGACATTTCATCCTCAAAGTGACGGGCAGTCGGAGAGGACGATACAAATACTTGAGGATATGCTTCGAGCGTGTGTACTTGATTACAAGGGCGGATGGCACAATCATTTACCGATGGCGGAGTTCGCGTACAATAATAGTTATCAAGAGAGTATCGCGATGGCGCCATTCGAGGCCCTTTATGGAAAGATGTGTCGCTCTCCTATTCATTGGAGCGATGTAGGCGAGAGGGTGGCTCTTGACCCCGATGTGGTGCGGGAGGCGGAGGAGAAAGTTCGCCTTGCCCGCCAACGACTTGCTACAGCGCAATCTCGACATAAGAGTGTCACGCCCCGGGACCGGCGGAGGCCCTCCCGGTAGCGTGCCCAGACCCGCCATATGTCTACACATATAAGGCGTCGACAATAAAAGCGAAAGTAAAAGCAAGTAGTAGAACAAATAGAAGAAGTGAAATAACTAGCAACTAATGATATCAGAGCGAGTATAGTTCTAACATCTACACCAAAGTAAAGAAGTAAAGCTAGACAATAAAAGGAGTCATAAGAAATACAATATCTGTCTCAAAAGTACAAAAGTGGTGGTCTTTAGTACACTGGCAAAACTCTCAACCTCTCGCAACAAGAAATATAAATCGAGAGGTAGACCACCTAGCAACTCGTCCTCGAAGGAAGCTAGCTCGAAGCAACTCCCTTCCCGCGATCCCTGGCCTCACCCTGCGTGAAAGGCTCTGAAAAAAAACATCGAGAAAAAGAGGGCGTGAGAACTATAATTTATAGTTCCCAGTGGGCAATTACTGACCTCAGCTCAATGCACCACTAGGCCCCAAAAGAAAAGGGTAAGTACAGTAATAATAGCAATAATAACTGCGATATGAAAGCATAAGTAAAATGCTAAATTATTAAACTCAAGTATACACGATGTCATGGTGATGTACATCTACGATATCAAGATAGTATGTCATTAACCTTTATGAATATATTATGCATAAGTTCTGTCATGGCAACAAAGTATGCTTTAATGTAAAAGGAGGCTATCAAGTATACTACCTGTCTCAACACTATGTTAAAAGCATATAAATGTAATTCAACTACTAAACCTATCTAGTAGTGATTAACCATTCTCAACACCGTGTCGATTTCCATTTCCAATTAAGGACCTACCAAAGGTAGTCCAGCTTGTGCCGCCTAAGTGCCTGTGGTAGCCCAACATCCCTACTCTTGGAATGTGTCTGTCCTACTCGACCCCGTAGGCTTCTCAATACCGCACGAGCGAACATAAGTCGCGTAGGCTAACTCCGGAGTGCCGGCTTGTAGAGAGCGACCCTCACAAGAATGTGCGAATGAACACAAATGGCAAGCAAGCATAGTGCAAGTCTCAAGTATCCAACCCTCATGTCTCTAACATGGTATAGTCGCTAGCATCTCAAAGATCTAGTTCTAAGTCACAAATGAAGTTCCAACATTCTCTAGGTCTAGTGCCCCTTTATGACACTTAGACATTTAATGTTTAAGTATGTTCCACGTTCCTCAATGGCCCTATCCACTAGGTTCTCACATGTCCCGAGCTCAATGCCGCTTGATGACATTAGCTCTCTAGTTCACATACCTTCTAAATGACAATCTTGTCATCTTTCATGTCACAAGTAAACTCAAGTTTAAATGCATGAATCCAAACTCATTTATACTATAGAAGCATGAAACCAGGTCTCATAAAGAATGCTAAATACAACCAAAGATCTCCCAAGCAACTCTCTACTACATAGAGGTCCAAAATTTCATTATATATAACATATGCATTTTAAGCATTCTAAAAATCATAATAAATACATTTAGTATGAACATGCATGCTTTTTCAATTTACGGAACATATATAACCATATATGAGAATTTCTCATATGTAGGCTAGGTCAAACCCACCGAACCGTCGCGTAGGGTCTCGCTTCGCCGATCAAAGTTGTCCCCGAGTCTCAAAATACCCTAAAAGGATTGAGCGATAAGATACACGGGCATTACGACCATCTTATAAAATCAAACATTAACCTAGAAGCACAAAGGGCCAAAACTCACCTCAAGAGTAGAAATCCTCTCCTAAGCTCCAAAGGGGAGCTAGAATCCTTCCAATCCAAGCCCAAGGAAGGTTCTAAACCAACTAATTTAGGTCCAAAAGCCCTAGATCAAAAATGCCCAAATATGAGCCCTAAAACCTCATCTAGGGTTTCATTCCAAAGAAACCTCCAAAATTCAAATCTAGAGGAAAAGATCTAGTCACTTACCTCTAGGAAGCTTCAAACCAAGCTCAAAGTCCTCAAACTTCAAGGATCAACCCTCAACCAAGCATAAACCCAAGCTCCAATGGTGGGAAAAGCCTCCAACACCAAAAAATAAGCAAAAAGAGAGGCTTTAATCTCTCTAAATCTAAATAAAACCAAAGGAATCAAAGGGGAGAGTGTGGAGGGCTCCCTTACCTCTTCTCTTGCTGGTCCCAAGCTCAGGAGAAGTCCCAAGGGCGTGGGGAACACATATAGAGAGCCACAAATGCAAATACACCCATGCAGTTCAAACTGCACAAAATCAGCCTCCTTGTACCGGTACACGGGCTTTTGTACCGGTACAAGGTCCACGAAATCCAAATCCGAGGCTCGGGTTGCTGGGCTCTGCGGCTCTGTACCGGTACAAGCCCCGATGGCTGTACCGGTACAACCATCAATCCTTGTACCGGTACAAGCACAGCCTTGTACCGGTACAAGCCTGCCAGAACTCAATCCGAGAGTCAGCCAAATCCCCTTTTTTTTTTGATTTTGGTGCAAGACTTTGTACCGCAAATCTCGGGACACGTGCCATAGGTCGGAACACAGTCAACGACCCATCAGAAAATCTGGAAAGGCTCAGAACACGGCCAATCACTCGAACCTCGCAATTTGCAAAGGTCCAGTGTGTTACAAAGAGCTATGCCGACAAGTGTAGAAAAGACATAGAGATCGCGGTTGGAAACCGCGTATTTTTAAAAGTATCGCCAATGCGAGGAGTTAAACGGTTTGGAGTCCGTGGCAAACTAAGTCCCCGGTATCTTGGACCGTTCGAAATATTGGAACGTGTTGGTGCGGTGGCTTACAAGTTAGCATTACCACCGTGGCTTGCGGAGTGCACGATGTATTTCATTTGTCAAATCTCCACAAGTATGTTCACGATCCCGAGCATATTCTCTCGTTTGAACCATTTGAGATTCAAGGGGATATGACTTATGAGGAGTTCTCGGCATACATCATCGATCGAGAAGTGAGAAAACTACGAAACCGTGAGATTCCGTATGTTAAAGTCCGTTGGAGTAACCACGATGATCGGGAAGCTACTTGGGAGATCGAGAGCGCAATGAGAGAGCATTATCCCCATCTCTTCGAGAATCTGGATTAAGGTATGGATCTAGAATTTAATCAAGTTAGTTTCGCGGACGAAACTAATTTTAAGGGGTGGAGAATGTAACATACTGAAACCTCGGTAGTGAAATCCGGACTTTAGCCAAATTGACTAAGGCGACCAAAGGAAAAGTTAGACAAAATGAAATTAACATTCCAACAATGTTGGGAAGGTTAAAAATGAGTTCTAAAAGAGTTAGAAAGGTTTTAGGATTGATTGTAGCGAAATAGAATCGAAAAGATGCAAAACTGGAATTCTGGGGATTTTGTATTGGTACAACATCAAAAGTGTACCGATACCGCATAGTAAACCGAGGGGAAGCTGTTCTCGGGTTTTGGAAAAAATCGGCTGTGGAACCGGTAACACCCCTGGTTTGTACCGGTACACATGCATGATTACCCGAGAAGCTGCTCTCGGGTTTGCCTCTGCGTAATCGTGTTACCGGTGACACCCCAGCTTGTACTGGTACATAATGGACCCGACAGCAAAAATAAATCTGCTGCAAATAGAAAAAAAGGGAGGGTCTAAGGGCAATTGTAGCATCTCATAAAAACCCCAACACACCCTCTCTCTCTCTCCCACAACCAAACACACCCCTCTTCTCATTTTTCTCCCTCTCTCTCTCTAGAACTTCTCTCCCAAAGCTAAAGAAAGTGGATTTGGAGGAGAAATCTTGAAGGACTTCGGATTTTGGAAGCTTGGGGACTCTCCTACAAGGTGGACTTTGGAGAGCTTGTGGCTAAGGTAAGGTTTTATGAAAAATTGAGTCTAGAGTTTGGTTTTGTGACCTAGGAAGCTAGGTTTTGATCTCCTCTCATGTATAGAAACCTAGTAGAGGCATGAACTCCATGAAAATCCATGGTAGCTTCATGTGCTCTCATGGTGAACTTCTAGAGTTCATGTGGTATGCCCAAGAAATAGTTGGAAAGGCTTAGGAAAGGTTCTAAATGAGTTCCTAGAGGTTCAAAAAGCTTTCTTTTGCTCGTTCTAGAGATCAAATCCAAAGATTTTGCAAATGGCATTGTTAGGGCACCAGAATTGGCGCTTTTGCCCTAGAGTGGTTTAAAGGCAAATTGACCTTATAGAAACCTAATTAGGGGTATTACTAACAAGAATATGAACTCGGTTCGGTGATCCGTCGAGTGTACGCAAAGATATTGACAAAAACGTTATTTTTGGTACAGATAGCCGCAGCACGCGGAATAGGTGCCCAAAAATTTCAAGAATTGAACCGTAGCACCCTTGTGACCATATAAGGTGGGTGGTGCATTCCAAAAACGTTGAATTTTCTTTTATATTTAAAGTGTTATTTTTGAGCATAAGTGTATATTGAGTATTGTGCATGATAGGGTTAATTGAGAGCTTTTATTTGCATGTTGTGAGTACAATTGCATGAGAAATGATTGTAAAAGAGTTGAAACTTGTGTAACCCTATGTACGCATGTGTAATGACAAGAACCTAGAAAAGGCATAGATCAAAATGACATTATGACATTTCCAAATGCAATGAATACTAAAGATGAACTCGTAGTAGAGTGGCATTAGTGAATGCATTGAATGCTAGAGTTGAACACTTAGAGAACAAGTGTGGCATTATTAAACAAGTATATAGAACAAAATAGTGTATATGAAACTAGTGAAAGTAGAGAATGCAAGTAAAGAGAGATAGTGACATTATGACATAACAACCTTATAGTTAAGGGTCATATGAGCATTGCTTCCTTATAGTTAAGGAATGGATTGAAATTGGAATCCTTATAGTTAAGGATTGGATTATATTCACCTATAAGTCTTTGCTCGGAGGGCGATAGCTCCCTCTCGGGCGATGAGCTCCGGAGTAGTCATCACTGAGTCGTAGGATTTTCTCCCCAGAGAACGGTCCCGTCAGGTCGTAGAGAGTTTCTCCCCGATAGTTGGGATTGAGAGTTGGTGAGTTTGTTTAGGGCGAAACCTACGGGTTAGCCTAGCGATTGGGTATTGGAAAGTGACCTTGTATTCATCATGAGCATTTCATTGAGCATATGATTGATTATATATTGTTCAGGCATATTAGCGGCATTTGTTAGTTGGTTACTCTCTATTCTTTCTTCTATTACGCCTGATTTAGACCTAGTAGGAAAGTCGGCAAGGTCGGCTGCCGAACCTACTGGGAACTTTGTTGTAGTCCTCACCCTACTATTTCCACAGAGCCGGAAAAGAGTGAGCCGGCGGATGATCGAGGTAAGGGTATCGTGCCGTAGACAATGACTTCCCTAGTCAGTTTTATTTTGCTAGTTGCATACCCTTTTATATATCATCTTTTGTATTTTGATGATTATAGTTGTATGAATGATGTATTAAAGATGTTAAATGAAAAGCTTATTTTGGAGAATAAGTGATGTAAAAGAAATGATGCAAAGAATGTAATGGAATTATATTGAAGATGTATGCATGTATGTGATTTAAAGTTAATCATATTACTTGTATGATGTTTAGTTAGTACTTTCACTTTGGCTATTTCTTGCCCTTGTACAATGTCACGCCCCAAACCAGGTCCTATTTGGCCAGTTCCGATACGTCGAACAGACGCCGAACGGACAGCACCTTCCCTGTCCGCCCAAGGCTCAACAACAAGTACAAATAGAGTACAAAATTTACACATGCGGAAGCAAACATATTGGCTTGCACGAGGGCAAGCAATAGCCAAAGTGAAAGTACTGCCTAATCAATATACAAGTACATGATTAAATTTAAATCACATACATGGATTCAACTCTAATAAACTTTCATTACATTCTTTGCATCATTTTTTTTGTACATCACATATTCCTCAAAATATAACCATTTGCAATTAACTATGAAATTCTTTTACATCGTTCATTTAAACATTTTGATACAACGAAAATAATCAAAATACAAAAGATGATGTATAGGGTATGCAACTAAACCAAAATGTGAAACCAACTCGGGTAGTCTCTAGCTATGGCGCGATATCTTTACCGCGATCATCCGCCGGCTCGCTCGGCCCTAGCTTTGTGGAAATAGTGGGGTGAGAACTACAACAAAGTTCCCAGTGGGTTCAGCCGCCGACCTCGCCGACTTTCCCACTAGGTCTAAATCAGGCATAATAGAAGAAAGAATAGATAGTAGCCAACTAACAAATGCAACTAATTTACCTGAACAATATATAGAATGCTATGTTCAAATGGAATGCTCATGATGAATGCAAGTTTGCTTTATACTGTTCAATCTCGTGGCTAACCCGTCGGGCCCTAAGCCTCCTCCCGTCGGGTTCCATAACTCACCATTCCATAACTCACCAACACAAGTCCATAATTGCGGGCCCTAAGTTTCCTCCCGCTAGGACCGTCCTCTGGGGGTTCCACATCCCAGTGCTGACAACTCTGGAGCTCATCGCCCGAGGGGGAGCGACCTCTCTCAAGCCAAGACTATAGGCGAGTATGATCAATCCTTATCTTTAAGGATTTCAATGCTCATGTGACCCTTAACTTTAAGGTTCTTACGTCACAATATCACTTTCTCTTTTCACTTGCATTCTTTGACTTGCACTAGTGTCATATACACTACTTTGTTCTTTATACTCATTTACTAATGCCACACTTATTCTCTAAGGTATCGTTTGGTTCGAGGATAAGCAAAAAATGACTATTCCAGGAATAGGTATAAATTGAGGTATAAGCGGGGATTAGATCAATTTTGCGTTTGGATGAAAATTGCGTTATTCCTGGGAATAAAAAAAATAGCGTTTGGTTAGATAAGATGGAATAAGAAAGATAGTGGATTTTATAAATAAAAACTAATCATATTATTCTCTTATTATATTTGAATTTAAATTTTTAAATTTTTAAATATATATTTTTAAATTTAAAATTTTAACTTTGAAATTTAATATTTTGAAACTTAAATTTCAAATTTTAAATTCAAAATTTTAACTTTTAAATTCAAACTTTAAATTTAAGATCAAATTTAAATTTGAAAAATATAAAATATCAAATTTTAAATTTCAAATTAAAATATCAAATTTAAATTTAAAATTTAAAATTTAAAATTTAAAATTATAAACTTTAATTTGAGATATAAATATAAATTTTAAAAATTTAAATTTAAAATTTTAATTTTTAAAAAGAATAGGGTGAAACAATTAATAAAAATAATTTATTATAATAAATGTATAAATTTTTTAAAATTCTACTTAACTAAATTTAATAAAAGAATTTATTATAATATTTAAATATAATTTACTATAAATTTATATAATATTAAATATAAATAATAATTATTAATATAGTACAATTAATAATTTTATAATAAAAATATGTATTATAATATATAAATTTAAAAAAATTAAATTTTTAATTTTTAAATTTTAAAATAAGAATAGGGGGTGGAACAATTAATAAAAACTATTTATATAAATAAATAAATTTTTAAAAATTCTACTTAAACTTAAATTTAATAAAAAGAATTTATTATAATATTTAAATATAATTTATTATAAATTTTAGGCAAATTTTATTATAATATTTAAATATAAATAATATGTATTAATATAGTACAATTAATAATTTTATAATAAAAATAATGTATTATAATATATAATATATTATATTTATATAATTTAGTTTTAATTCAATTTATAATTTTAATTAAGTTTGAAATTAAGTATTGGAATAGTGCTATTCCACTAAAATGGTGGAATAGCAAATCCCTTGCTATTCCGGAATAATCGGGAATAGCAAGGTTTGACCGGGATAAAATATTCCGGCCAAATTTCACCCCGTTTGGCGGAATAGCGGGGATAACTTTTGTTATCCCCGCTTATCCCCCCAACCAAACGGGGCCTAAGTGTTCAACTCTAGCATTCTTGCCCCGTTAATGTCACTATTGTAAAACTAGTATTCAAGACTCCTTTAATGTTACTCTCTACATTTATGTCCACATGTCACTTTTGTTCTCTATCTCAACTAGGTTGTTGTCATTGATCAAGCATACATAGGGTTTACAATTTCTTACACTTTTACCATATTTCACATGCATTATACTCATAACAAGCAACTAGAAGTTCTCAATCAACCCTACTATGCACAAAGCTCAACATACACATATGCTCAAAAATGATGCTTTAGACATAAAAGGAAATTCAATGATTTCGGAAGGCACCACCCACATTATATGGTTACAAGGGTGCTATGGTTCAATTCTTGAAATTTTTGGACGCCTATTCCGCGTGCTGCGGCTATTTGTGCCAAAAATAACGTTTTTGTCAATATCTTTGAGTACACTCGTCGGATCACCGAACTGAGTTCATATTCTTGTTAGAAACACCCCTAATTAGGTTTCCACAAGGTCAATTTACCTCGGAAACAACCTAGGGTAAAAGCCCCAAATTTGGTGCCCTACCAATGCCATTTGTTCAATCCTAGGTTTTGATCTCTAGAACAAGCATAAAAAAGCTTGTTGAACCTCTAGAAACTAATTTAGAACCCTTCCTAAGCCTTTCAACCCATTTCTAGGGCATCTAACATGAACCCTAGATGATCACCATGAGAGCACATGAGAAACACATGAGTTTTCATGGATTCATGGCCTCTACGAAGTTCTTAACCTTGCAAGAAGATCAAAACCCAAAGTTTTAGGGTATAAATCCAAACCCTAGAATCATTCTTGCATAAACTCACCTTAGCCTAAAGCACTCCTAAGTCCACCTTGTAGGAGAGCTTCTTGACCTTCTAATCCTCCAAAATCCACCAAAATCCACCTCTTCAAGCTCTCCTTAGCCTTTGGAGAGAGTTCCTAGAGAGAGAGAGGGAGAGAAATGGGTTGGAAGTGTGTTCTCTGCAGTGAAGAGAGAATAGAGGGTGTTGGGGTGTTTTATAGGTTGTAACATTAGCAACTAGGCCCCCCAAAAACTCTATTTTGCATTAGACCAACTCTTTGCTACCAGACCAAAGTGTACCAGTACACGTCATCCTGTCACCGGTAACACGATCGCGCAGAGGCAAACCCGAGAGCAGCCTCTCTCGGTTTGCAGTGCTGTATCGGTACAACATCAATGTTGTACCGGTACACAATGCCCAGACTTCTGTTTTTGTATCGTTTCGATTCTACTTCGCGCCGATCGATGCTAAAACCCTTCTAACTCTTCTAGAACTCATAACTCTTCCAAGCTTGTTGGAATGTTAAATGGAACTTGTCCAACTAATTCCTTCGGACACTTTAGTCAATTTGGCTAAAGTCTGGATTACTTTACTGTAGTTTCGGTATGTTACATTCTCCACCCCTTAAAATTAGTTTCGTCCTCGAAACTAACTTAATTAACATCTAGATTCATACCTTAATCCAGATCCTCGAAGAGGTGGGGATAATGCTCCCACATCGCGTTCTCGAGCTCCCAAGTGGCTTCTCGATCATCGTGGTTACACCAACGGACTTTAACAAATGGAATCTCACGGTTACGTAGTTTTCTCACTTCGCGATCGATGATATACGCCGGGAACTCTTCATAAGTCATATCTTCTTGAATATCAGATGATTCAAACTAGAGAATATGCTCGGGATCGTGAACATACTTGCGGAGATTTGATACATGAAACATATCGTGCACTCCCGCAAGTCTCGGTGGCAGTGCTAACTTGTAAGCCACCGCACCAACATGTTCTAATACTTCGAACGGTCCAAGGTACCGGCGACTTAGTTTCCCACGAACTCCAAACCGTTTAACTCGCATTGGCGATACCTTTAGGAATACATGGTCTCCAACCGCAAATTCGATGCCTTTTCTCCGCTTATCGGCATAGCTCTTTTGCCGAGATTGTACTATCGCGAGTCGTTGGCGGGCAAGGCGAATTTTCTCCTCCGCCTTCAGCACCACATCCAGGCCAAGAGCAGCTCTCTCGCCCACATCGCTCCAATGGATTGGAGAGCGATACTTCTTTCCATAAAGGGCCTCGAATGGCGCCATCGCAATACTTTCTTGATAGCTATTGTTATATGTGAATTCTGCCATCGGTAAATGATCATGCCATCCGCCCTTGTAGTCAAGTACACATGCTCGAAGCATATCCTCAAGTATTTGTATCGTCCTCTCCGATTGGCCATCACTTTGAGGATGAAATGCCGTGCTAAAATCGAGCCGTGTGCCCAACGCAGTCTGTAGGCTCCTCCAAAAGTGAGATGTGAACCTCGGGTCCCGATTCGATACAATTGACACCGGAACCCCATGAAGTCTCACACCTCGTCGAGATAAACTTGTGCCAACTTGTCTCCCGACCACGTAATATGAATCGACAAAAAGTGCGCCGACTTTGTTAACCGGTCCACTATCACCCAAATTGCATCGTGTCCGCCTTGAGAATGAGGGAACCCTGTCACAAAGTCCATTGCGACGTTTTTCCATTTTCAAACGGGTATAGGTAAGCTTTGTAATTTCCTCGCCGAAAACCGACGCTCCGCCTTTACTTGTTGGCACGTAAGACATTGCGCCACAAATTCTCCAATGTCTTTCTTCATGCCCGGCCACCAATAGTGCACTTTTAAATCTTGATACATTTTGGTGCCGCCCGGGTGGACACTACAAGGAGATTGGTTCGCCTCTTGCATAATCACCTTGCGGACGTCCTCGTTTTTAGGCACACACCAATGATTTCAAAATCGAAGTACGCCATCGGTTCCACTGCCAAAATCATTAGGACTACCGCTCTCAACTTCACCCCGCACTTTTTGGATATAAGGATCGGTAGCTTGTAGATCTTTAATCTTCTCCAACAAGGTCAGTTGAACAACCAACGCCGCAAGAGTTGCCGGCACTCCCGAAGCCACTACCTCAAGACCAAGTCGTTGTATCTCCTTTTGCAATAATGGTTGAGGTGTAATTGCCGAAGCCAAGTTTTCTCCCGATTTTCTGCTAAGTGCATCGGCCACGACATTTGCCTTCCTGGGGTGGTATAGAATAATAATGTCGTAATCTTTTAACAACCCTAACCAACGCCGTTGTCGCATATTCAACTTCTTTTGGGTGAACAAGTATTTAAGGCTCTTGTGATCCGTGTAGATCTTACAATATTCACCATACACGTAATGCCTCCATAATTTTAGTGCGAAAATCACCGCCGCTAGCTCGAGGTCATGAATCGGGCAGTTCTTTTCATAACTCTTCAGTGGGCGCGAAGCGGAAGCTATAACTTGGCCATTTTGCATCAAGACACACCTGAGACCAACATAGGAAGCATCACTGTACACAGCAAAACTCGCCCTCGGTGTCGGTAGAGCAAGCACCGGGGTCGATGTCAACCTTTCCTTTAACTCCTCGAAGCTCCGATCGTAATCATCGCTCCAAACATACTTCACTCCCTTGTGCGTGAGGCGCGTTAGTGGAGTGGTTATTTTGGCGAACCCCTCCATGAACGGCCGGTAGTAGCCCGCTAGTCCAAGAAAACTGCGGACCTCTGCTACACTCGCCGGGCGAGACCAATCTTTAATTGCCTCTACTTTCTTCGGGTCCACCGAAATGCCATCACCTGAGATCACATGACCAAGGAAAGTAACCTCTGAGAGCCAAAAGTCACATTTCTTCAACTTGGCATATAGATTCTCTTTTCGGAGTATTTCCAACACGGTCCTCAAGTGCTCCTCGTGTTCTTCCTTGCTCCGTGAATAAACCAACACGTCGTCAATGAACACCACGATGCACGGTCTAGCAACGGTCGAAAGACTTGATTCATCAAGTCCATAAATGCTGCCGGGGCATTACCGTGAACTCGTAATGGCAATACCGCGTACGGTACGCTGTTTTGTGCACGTCCTTCGGCCGTATTTTCAACTGATGATACCCCGATTGAAGATCTATCTTTGAGTACACCCTCAACCCTTGCAATTGGTCGAATAGATCATCAATCCTCGGCAACGGGTACTTGTTCTTAATGGTGACCTTGTTCAACTCGCGATAATCTACGCAGAGTCGAAGTGAGCCATCCTTTTTCTTTACAAATAGCACCGGAGCTCCCCACGGTGACACGCTCGGCCTCACAAAGCCCTTATCGAGCAAGTCTTGTAATTGTGCCTTTAATTCTCTTAGCTCCGCCAGTGCCATTCTATATGGAGCCTTCGAAATTGGCGCCGCCCCGGGAATCAAATAAATAACGAACTCGATCTCCCAGTCCGGTGGCAATCCCGATAACCCCGCCGAAAACACATCCGAAAATTCGCACGCTACCCGAATACCCTCAAGTTTCGGGTACACTTTTTGGGCTTCTACCATTGTCGCCAAGTAGGCTGCACATCCACCCTTAATCATTTTCCTTGCTCTCGCCGCCGATACGGTTGCCGCGAAGCGCTTGCTTTTGCATGCCTGGTATACTAACTCTTCTTGGTTAGGCTCACGGAACGTGATTACCCTGCTTTCACAATCTATCACGGCATAATACTTGGAGAGCCAATTGATCCCCAAGATGACATCGAAGCCACACATCTGGTTTAACACCAATAGGTCTATCGGCATAATCCAATCACCGATCTGTACTGGACAAGCCAAGCACTCATCATGAACACGAAACGAATGCTCAGGGGTACTCACTGACCAATAATCCTCATTATGCGTGATCTCTATGTCATGAGTTTTTGCAAATGATGCACCTATGAATGAATGCGATGCACCTGTGTCGAATAAAGCTCTAGCTCTAGTGCCTTTGATAGAGATAATACCTGCCACGACATCGTCGGGAACTGTAGGCTGCTCCTCCACCTGAGTGGCAAAAACCCGCCCACTCGGTACTCTAGATGCCTCCGGCTGATGCGATGCAGAAGAGCGTCCAGCCGACATTGCCGGTAGTAACCCCGCAAGCTGTCTCGTGGTGGAAGAAACTGACGCCGCCGTCGGCGCAGACGACGCACTACTCGGGCACTGCGAATAAGATATCCCGGCTGGCCACACTTGAAGCATCTTCCCTAGCGCTACGGGCAAATCGATGGTCGATGTTCACCGCCGCAAATGACGCATCGGGAAGGCCTCCAGTTCTTTGACTGCTGTCGGGGATACCAAGGGGGTTTCTTGGCATTCGGCCGACGCCTGGCACCGCCCGCTGCTTGCTTCTTGCTCTTGTCCCTTGTCTCGGCTGCGGACTCGCACTCCTCGGGTACGTAGGCATCGCCATGCTTCACCCACAAGGCTCGATCAAAGACCTCAGCAAAGGTTGTAAGCTTGAGAATTTGCACGGCCCTATAGATTCCCAGCTGAAGTCGTCGCAAGAACCAATCGGCCCGGTCCCGGTCATCACGAACAACCTCGGGAACGCAATCGATAATGTCGGAGAACTCCTGCTCGTAGTCCGCCACAGAGTGGTCTCCCTGCCTTACTTTGCGAAACTTTTCTTGCAGTTTTCGCTTCACAATGTCGGAGAAGTAATTCGCGAACACCACCCTCTTGAACTCCTCCCACAACATAGGCGGAAGATCGGGAGATCGATCCTGCCTAACTCACTTCCACCACACCTTCGCCGCCTTCTCAAGGCAATGTGTGGCGAGGTACACCTTGTCCTTCTCCAAGGTATACAAGTCCTCGAAGAGCGTCTCCATGGAGTCGATCCATGACTCCAACACCGCCGGTTCCACCACCCCCGCTTCGAAGATAGGTGGGTTGAACTTATTAAACTGCACGAGAGCCGCTAACGCACGCTCCCTCTCCGCCTCCACCGCCGTACTATTGGGGTTTGAAGTCCCCGATCCAGCCGGTATTGCCATAACTGGAATGGCCGCCGCGGCCACCCCCGCCACTGCAGGGGGCGCAGGATGCTCGGCCTCCACTTGCGTCGCCGCCGTCTGCTGCCACTTTGGCTATTACTTGCCCTCGTGCAATGTCACGCCCCGAATCCGGTCCTATTTGGCCTGTTCGGATACGTCGAACAGACGCCGAACGGACAGCACCTCCCCTGTCCGCCCAAGGCCCAACAACAAGTACAAATAGTGTACAATTTGCACATGCGGAAGCAAACATATTGGCTTGCACGAGGGCAAGCAATAGCCAAAGTGAAAGTACTGCCTAATCAATATACAAGTAATATGATTAAATTTAAATCACATTCATGCATTCAACTCTAATAAACTTCCATTACATTCTTTGCATCGATCATTTCTTTTGTACATCACATATTCCTCAAAATATAACCATTTGCAATTAACTATGAAATTCTTTTACATCGTTTATTTAAACATTTTGATACAACTAAAATTATCAAAATACAAAAGATGCTGTATAGGGTAAGAAACTAAACCAAAATGTGAAACCAACTCGGGTGGTCTCTAGCTATGACACGATACTTTTACTGAGATCATCCGCCGGCTTGCTCAGCCCGTGCTTTGTGGAAATAGAGGGGTGAGAATTACAACAAAGTTCCCATTGGGTTCGGCCGCCGACCTCGCCGACTTTCCCACTAGGTCTAAATCAGGCATAATAGAAGAAAGAATAGATAGTAGCCAACTAACAAATGCAGCTAATATGCCTGAACAATATATAAAATGCTATGTTCAAATAGAATGCTCATGATGAATGTAAGTTTGCTTTACACTGTTCAATCTCGTGGCTAACCCGTCGGGCCCTAAGCCTCCTCCCGCTGGGTTCCAAAACTCACCAACACAAGTCCCTAATCGTGGGCCCTAAGCTTCCTCCCGCTAGGACCGTCCTCTGTGGGTTCCATATCCCAGTGATGACAACTCCGGAGCTTATCGCCCGAGGGGGAGCGACATCCCTCAAGCCAAGACTATAGGCGAGTATGATCAATCCTTATCTTTAAGGATTTCAATACTTATGTGACCCTTAACTTTAAGGTTCTTACTTTACAATGTCACTTTCTTTTTTCACTTGCATTCTTTAACTTACACTAGTGTCATATATACTACTTTGTTCTTTATACTCATTTACTAATGCCACACTTGTTCTCTAAGTGTTAAACTCTAACATTCTTGCCCCATTAATGTCACTATTGTAACACTAGTATTCAAGACTCCTTTAATGCCACTCTCTACATTTATGTCTGCATGTCACTTTTGTTCTCTACCTCAACTAGGTTCTTGTCATTGATCATGCATACATAGGGTTTACAATTTCTTACTCTTTTACCATATTTCACATGCATTATACTCATAACATGCAACTAGATGTTCTCAATCAACCCTACTATGCACAAAGCTCAACATACACATATGCTCAAAAATGACGCTTTAGACATAAAAGAAAATTCAATGATTTCGTAAGGCACCACCCACCTTATATAGTTACAAGGGTACTACGGTTCAATTCTTGGAATTTTTGGACGCCTATTCCGCGTGCTGCGACTATCTGTACCAAAAATGACGTTTTTGTCAATATCTTTGCGTACAATCGTCGCATCACCGAACCGAGTTCATATTTTTGTTAGAAACACCCCTAATTAGGTTTCCACAAGGTCAATTTCCCTCGAAAACAACCTAGGGCAAAAGCCCCAAATTTGGTGCTTTAACAATACCATTTGTTCAATCCTAGGTTTTGATCTCTAGAACAAGCATAAGAAAGCTTGTTGAACTTCTAGGAACTAATTTAGAACCCTTCCTAAGCCTTTCAACCCATTTCTAGGGTATCTAACATGAACCCTAGATGATCACCATGAGAGCACATGAGAAACACATGAGTTTTCATGGATTCATGGCCTCTACGAAGTTCTTAACCTTGCAAGAAGCTCAAAACCCAAAGTTTATTAGGGCATAAATCCAAACCCTAGAATCATTCTTGCATAAAACTCACCTTAGCCCAAAGCACTCCTAAGTCCTAAGTCCACCTTGTAGGAGAGCTTCTTGACCTTCTAATCCTCCAAAATCCACCAAAATCTACCTCTTCAACCTCTCCTTAGCCTTTGGAGAGAGTTCCTAGAGAGAGAGAGGGAGAGAAATGGGTTGGAAGTGTGTTCTCTGCAGTGAAGAAAGAATAGTGGGTGTTGGGGTGTTTTATAGGTTAGGTTGTAACATTAGCAGCTAGGCCCCCCCAAAACTCTATTTTGCATCAGACCAACTCTTTGCTGCCAGACCAAAGTGTACTGGTACACGTCATCCTGTCACCGGTAACACGATCACGCAGAGGCAAACCCGGGAGCAGCCTCTCTTAGTTTGCAGTGCTGTACCGGTACAACATCAATGTTGTACCGGTACGCAATGCCCAGACTTCTGTTTTTGCATCGTTTTGATTCTACTTCGCGCCGATCGATGCTAAAACCCTTCTAACTTTTCTAGAACTCACTTTTAACTCTTCCAAGCTTGCTGAAATGTTAAATGGAACTTGTCCAACTAA
Organism: Ananas comosus; assembly: GCF_001540865.1. Taxonomy (NCBI): domain Eukaryota; kingdom Viridiplantae; phylum Streptophyta; class Magnoliopsida; order Poales; family Bromeliaceae; genus Ananas; species Ananas comosus. Next base: position 5,619,134 of record NC_033640.1, read on the forward strand.
TTTCTTTGGACACTTTAGTCAATTTGGCTAATGTCCGGATTACTTTATCGTAGTTTCGGTATGTTACATTCAAGCCATTATGTATTCTTCCGCATGTGCAAATTTTATATTCTATTTGTACTTGTTGTTGAGCCTTCGGCAGACAGGGGAGGCTCCGTCTGTTCGGCGTCTGTTCGACGTGCTTGAATCGGCCAAATAGGACTGGGCTCAGAGCGTGACACGTAGGGTCATCAAGGGCTCATCTCTAATCTTCAATTAGAGGATTAAAGGGTTTAATGAGATCAAAACCTTCATTTACTCCAAAACCCCATTCTAAACCTAGCATGAGCATATTCTCCAAATAAACCAAAACTAATGGAGAAAACATGCTAGAAACATTCTAAGAGCTATTAGAACATTAAGCATTAAAGATTACACCAAATTCCAAAAGCTTACCAAAATGCGAACGCCGAGACGGAAGCACGCCGCTCAAACGGCCGCACGAGGACTCGAACCGACGCCTCCAACACGTTCCCAAGCTTACTCTCTACCAACCCTCAAATTTTGGGAGAGAGATCTAGAGAGAGTAGGGAGATATCTAGAGAGAAAGGGAGGGTTTCTCTCTCCTCACCATGTGTCACGCCTCGAGCCCGATCCATTTGGCCGGTTCGAGAGTGTCGAACAGACGCCGAACGGACAGAGCCTCTCCTGTCTGCCGAAGGCTCCACGACAAGTATCAATAGAGTAACAATTTGCATAAGTGGAAGCATACACAATGGCTTGCACGAGGGCAAGCAATAGCCAAAGTGAAAGAATTAATAATTCAACATATAAGTAATATGACTAAATTTAAATCACATACGTGCATCCAACTATAATCAAGTTCTTTTTACATTCTTGCATCATTTCTTTTTACATCTTATTTCACCCAAAATATAACTCTTGACATTTAAAATAAAGTTCCTTTACATCATTTATTTAAACATGTTCATGATACTAACATCATCAAAGTACAAAAGATGATAATAAGGGGTATGCAGCTAGAGTAAATAAACATCTCGGCGGTCTCTACCTAGGGCGTGATGCCCTTACCGCGGTCGTCTGTCGGCTCGCTCGGTCCCGGCTCTGTGAAAATAGGGGTGTGAGAACTACAACAAAGTTCCCAGTGGGTTCGGCAACTAACCACGCCGACTATCCCACTAGGTCTAATTAGGCATAATAGAATAGAAGAAGGAAAGTAACCAACTAACAAATGCAACTAATATGCCTAAACAATATAAAATGCGATGCTCAATATAATGCTCATGATGAATGCAGGATCACAATTTCTATACCCAATCTCTTGGCTAACCCGTAGGTTTCGCCCTCAACAAACTCACCAACCCAAAATCCTATTAACCGGGGAGATACCCGCTACAACCCGATAGGACCGTCCTCTGGGGAGATACCCGCTACAACCCAGTGATGTCGACTCTGGAGCACATCGCCCGAGGGGGAGCTACCACCATCGAGTAAGGACTAAAGGTGAGTACGATCAATCCGACATTGAGGATTCCAAGTTCAATCCATTCCTTAACTTTAAGGAAGACCATACTCAAATGACCTTTAACTCTAAGGTTGAAATGTCATAATATCTCAATCATTCTTTTCTTTGCATTCTTTACCATCACTTGTGTCATATACACTACTATATTCTTGGACTTATGCCATACTTGTTCTCTAAGTGTTACGTTCTTGACTCATGCCACACTTGTTTTCTAAGTGTTATGTTCTTAAGACTCATCAATGTCACTCACTAGATCTATGTCCATATGTCACTTTTGTTCACTAACTCTTCTAGGTTCTTGTCACTTGTCATGCATAAATAGGGTTTACAATTCTCACATTCTCACGAGTATTTCATACGAAATTAAATTCACAATCATGCCATAAAAGCTCACAATTAACCATACTATGCAACATGCTCAATATATACATATATGTTCAAACATGACAATTTAGACATAAAGGGATTTCCGAGGCCTTTGGAATGCACCACCCACCTCGAGTGGTCGTGTGGGTGTAGAATATGACGACTCCCGAACTTTACGAAAGCCGACTCCGCGTCCTAAAACCAAAATAGTGCCATATTAGGCCTTTTGTACATGAACCATACTTAAACATTTTCGTAACGTCGAACGGAGTTGTCCAACGCGTTGAGGACACCCCCAATTAGGTTTCTACGAGGTGAATTCGCCCTCGAAAAATTCTAGGGCAAAAGCCCCAAATTTGGTGCCCTAACCAAACCCATTGCTAAACCTTAGGTTTTGATCTCTAAAACAAGCAAAAGAGAGCTTGTCTAATCTCTAGAAGCTAATTTAGAACCATCCCAACCATCTCTAGGGCTTAGAATGCAAACCCTAGAAATCCCCATTAGAGCACCATGAAGAAAACTAGGGTTTCATAGTGTTCATGGCTCTAACATGCTTCTAAAGCCTCTAAAGAGACCAAAACTCCAAAACTTAAGGTTAAAATCCAAACCCTAGAGCTCTACATGCTAAAACTTACCTTGGCCCAAGTTCTAGCAAGCTCCTTCTTGTTGGATAGCTTCTAGACCCACCAAGTCCACCAAAAATTCCTCCTCAAGCTTCTTATTCTTCTTCTTCTTCAAGCCCTAGGTGGGTTCTAGAGAGAGAGGAGAGGAAAAGAGAGAGAGATGTGTGAATGGCTGTAAAGGGAGAGGGGGTTGGGTGTATAATGTGTTGTAACAATTACAACAAGGCCCCTCCATTTTATTTTCAGTGCACTGCCCAGACTGGGCATTTTTCGCAGTCAGGGACCGGTCTCCCCAACCTGGGACCAGTCCCCGAGAGCTTCTCCCGCGGATTGCGCAGGCTGCGCGCGATGCAACCAGTCTCCCTCGATGGGACCAGTCTCTGGGGGACCGGTCTCTCCTCGCAAGGACCGGTTCTCGATAGCTGATTTTCCAGGACTTAGCCGATTTCTCAGCCATCTCGCTGCCTACGCGTTCGGGGACCGGTCTCTCCCACCAGGGACCGGTCTCCGAGAGCACAAAACCTGCAATTTGCAGATTTTGATTTCCAAAATTTCTCGAAGATCCCCAGTAATGCATTTTGCATTATTTGGCTCCTTCGGCCTCTCCGAAGTATACCAACATCGCACTTTGGTCAATTTGACCAAGATTCGAATTTAATTACCGAGGTTTCGGTATGTTACACCATGTGTGCGTGTGTGGTGTTGGTGGTGCTCGGCTGAGGGAGAAGAAGAAAGGGTAGCTCCTTTTTATAGTCAACACCCCTCAAAACACTTTTACAATTAACAGTTTAGCTTTCAGAATCTGAAACTTTTCATCGGAGCACTTCTGAATGTATGTTTGCGCTCAAATTTTATAGTCAGGCTCGGTTTAACTTAATAAGAACAAAAAAATTTTAATCTTTCAGTTCCGACCATTTTGGTCCCCGAAAGCTCTACAGAACTGAAATCTCTAGCAGATCGCAGTCGGATTTTATTTTCTGCTTTCGGGTGTCGGAATAACATGAAACTTTAAATCTAGCCTCATAAAAATAATTCCAACATATTCCAAGATTTTCATAATTTTTTGACACTGTGAATTTTCTGCTAAAATATCAGTCCCGTTTCTCACAGAAAATTCTAAATCTTCTGTTTCCGTTCCGATTTCAGCACGAGTCGTTTTTGACTTATGTTTTACTTTTTTAAGTCTAATAAAAATAGTATCTCACACTATTTTTATTTATATTTACTTTTATATTAAAATTCGATACATTACATCGTGGATCTGGAGGAGAAGGATGCTAGGGATTTTTAGAGAGAGAAAGAGAGCAATTTGATTTGGTTTTGGTGGAGAAATAAAATATTGAACCGGTTAAATAAAAGTCTGTCGCGCAGTGCTGGTACCGGTACGCGGGAAAGAGTATCGGTACGCCGCGCCAGAAATTGAAAATTTTGCCTCTTTTTAATATAAAAATTATCCAAATTTAAATTAATTTAATAATAATTAAAGATTGTACTCCAAAAACATCAAGATGAATATAAAATATTAAATGATTTCTTAATTTATCTAAACGTTAAAATTAAGTTATGAAAAATAATCTATTGGTTCAAAATCATCAAGATGTAACGGTTTATGAAAATTGACTTATAGAAATTCGGCAAAATTGATACCAATTTGTCGCAAAATGTTCAAAATAGAGATTTTGCTAACATGAAACCGGGGGATGGCTCTTTGAGCATCTTTTCATCCTACCACCCTATAACTTCGAAAAATTTAAAATATTTATTTTTTTCAACCTTTTCGGCTATTCAATAATTCCTATGTGGTAGCTTCACACACTTACCGGACGACCGGGGTGGTAGCCATTTCCTACATGTGGTGATAGTTTTCACACTCTTTTTGGATGTAACTCTTTCCACATCTTTTAAACATAGGAGTATATTTTTTCTTTCCTTTTTTTTAAACTTTTTCAATCATTTTTTTTTAATAATTCAAACTCCCCCTAAATTAGACAATCTCACAATTGAAAGAAAATTTGACAAATTTTAGTTTATTAGCGAATAACCATTCATCATATTCAACTCACACAATCAAGATAGATTAATCGCCATGTGATCAAATTTGATTCCAAAATTTTGATGAATATATATGCTAAGAAATCATATAATAAATTATCGTCAAAATAATGAAAGTGGAGTAAAACCGATAATTAATATAAATTTAACTCAAGATGAATTTGAGACGATTAAGACACCTTTAAAATTTAATCTCCCCAAATTAATGATTTTAAAACATCACCTCTCTCAAAATTTTTTCATATTTTAATTCCCAATCATTTTTCTCGAAAAGATTTTAAAAATAAATTTCAAGCACCAAAAATCGTTTGATCATGTAATGCAATGAATAAAAATATGCATAAAGCACCAATCAAAGCATTACATAAATAAAAACAAATTAAGACGAAGAACAAGAAAAGATATCACCTTTTCGAATCCAAACTTGTCCGATTGTTGGTTGTCTTGGCTTGTCGACGTTATACCCGGTTCGTTTCGAATTTTTATCCACCGTTGGTCTTTTTGTTGCATGTTGCTCTGATGGAGCTTGACGTTGTGGCTTTGATTTCCGGTTTGCTTGTGGTACTCAACTAGATTGATTTTGCTTTTGATTCCGTGGAGGAAGTCGAGTATTAGAGGGTGCCAACGGACGTTTAGAAATTGTCGGTTGATTTTTCTTATTCTTCTTTGGGCAATTCTTTTTGATATATCCTTTATTGCCACATCTATGACACACCTTCTCCTTTAAAGTTGTTGAGACATTAGAAGTTGACATTTGATCCAATCCGAGCATATGGTCCAATTTCTTCGATCAGGAGAAAAATTTTTGAATGTCGGATTTGAGTTGACGAACTTGATTGGTCAAGACTTGATTGGATGCGTGAATTTTCTTAAATTGATGCTCCAAAAATTCAATCTTGTCTTTACAAGATTTAATTGTTAAATCCGTTTCATCAAGCTTCTCTTGGAGGACATTATTATTCTTTAGAATTGATTCCCTTTCCTCCTTGAGAGCTTTGTTTGTAGCCCTCAAATTGTTGTTCTTATCTTCAATGTCCAATAAACGCCTCATCAACTTCTTATTATGCTTAGCCATCTTCTTTGAATCAATAAGAAGTTGATTATACCTTCCGCTAAGTCCTCGTCGTTTGACTCCTCCTCGCTTTCGCCATCATCGCTCAACATCCCATGCAAGGAAGGAGAAACACTAGAATTAGAAATAATAGAAGATAAACAAACAACATTAGACGAAGGCAAAGAAGTGTTAGTAAATAAAGCAAGGTTTTCATTCTTTTCTCCATCACTTGAAGTTGATTCACTCGAAGTAGAATCATCTCAAGTTTTTGCTTGCAAAGCCTTTTGTTTGTAAGATCTTTTAGAGGGACAATCCGTGGAAATATGGCCGTAGCCTTTACATTTGTAACATTAGATTTTTCCTTCAAAATCATCTTTTTCTTTAGAAGGTTTTGTAAGTTTCTTTCCTTTAGATTTAGAACTCGAAGATTGTTTAGAAAAAGATTTTTGCTTCGAAGATGAAGCCTTGTTTTCATTCTTCTTCCGGAAGTTCCGACGAAACTTCTTCGTTAGTAGCGCCAATTGATGTTCAAAATCCGCAATTGAGATCTCTCTATCGGATTCCGAGTCCACGTCCTCTTCCTTCATCTATTTTAGTGCAACCCCTGTACTTTTAAAAGAAAACTTGGAAGAAGATTCACTACACCATAAATCATCTTTTGTGGCACCTTTTTTGTGGCACTTATTAAAAAAGCTAGTAAAAATAAATTATTAGTGGCACTTTTTAATAAATGCCCTTAATAAATTAGTTATTAAATTTATTTCATTTTTTTTGAAGTTATACGGTCGTATCCGAATTTCACCCAAAAAAAATCGCCGGGCACTCGGCAGGCGGGAATTTTTTTTGCTTTGCACTTAAGGCAAAAAAACAAAAACCCTCTTCGTGCGCCCTGGGTCATTTTCGTCCCATCCTCAAGAAAAACACTCTTCGGCCCCATCTGCAAACCTAGCCTCCTCCTGATCATCATCATCATCATCGTCCCCGTTGAGCTTGATTTTCAGGACTTAGTCGATTTTGGCCTTCTCTCGCTGGTGTCGCACACGGGGACCGGTCTCCTCAGCCAGGGACCAGTTGCATCAAAGATCCCCTGCAACCACCAGCCTCGGGGACCGATCTCTCCCTGCCAGGGACCGGTCCCCGAGAGCAACTCCAGCCCAGTGCAAGTTTTGCACTATATGCTCTCACGGACTCAACTCCAATACACTTTTTGTGTTTTGGACATCTTTAACTTCCCCAAAGGGTACTCACTCGACAAGTAGTCGATCCTGGACGAAGTACAACTCTCGGATTTCGAGAATTCACTTCCTTACAGCGGTAGCGTACAAGCTCGCACTACCACCGAGACTCGCGGGAGTTCACAATGTTTTTCATGTGTCAAATCTCCGAAAGTATATTCGAAACTCGACACATGTATTGGAGTACGAGCCCGTGGAGTTACGTCAGGATATGTCTTATGAGAAGTACCCGGTGTGCATCCTCGAAAGAGAAGAAAGAAAGCCGCGGAGTCGCAGAATTCCATATCTGAAGGTTCAGTGGAGCAACCATGCGGTGCGAGAAGCCACTTGGGAGTTCGAGGAGACCATGCGGAGAGAGTATCCGCATTTGTTTGAGTCGACGAGTTAAGGTATGCGTAATTTCGTGGATGAAATTATTTTAAGGGGTGGAGAATGTAATATACCGAGAATTCAAAAAATAAATATCGAACTTTAGTCAAGTTGACCAAAGTACGAGGATGGTACACTTCGGAAAGTCCGAAAGTGTTAAAAGGATCAAAAGTGCATTGTGGGAGGTTTTCGAGAGCTAAAGAATCAAAAATCTGCATTCTGCAGGTTTTGTGCTCTCGGGGACCGGTCCCTGAAGGAGAGACTGGTCCCCGTACGCGTGAGAAATGAGAAAGGCTGAAAATCGGCTAAGCCCCAGAAAACCAGCTCTTGGGAACCGGTCCCTGCGGGGAGAGACCGGTCCCCCAGAGAGAGACCGGTTGCATCAGGCTGAAGCTCTGCCAGCTTCGGGGAGAGCTCTCTGGGACCGGTCCCAAGTCGGGGAGACCGGTCCCCGAACACGAAATCTGCCCAGTTCAGGCAGTTTAATAAAGTAAAAGCTGAGAGGCTTATTTGCAATTATGCAATATATGGGTTATGTTGAGGGGTTATGAGGGACCTATCTCTCATTCTCTCCCTCTCACACACTCTCTTCTCTCTTTCTCTGTCTAGAAGACAAGAAGGAGAAGAAGAAAAGAAAGAAAAGAAAGGGAAAAGAAGAAGAAGGAGAAGGAGTAAAAGGTGAAGGAGAAGCTAAGGAGTAGAGCTACTTCCTCTTCTTCCTCTTTGGAGCAACATAAGAGCAAGCATAGAGGTAAGCTTGAACCCTATTCATGGTAAAACCCTAGAATGATAACCAAATGACCTAGAAATGGTTTTAGTAGAACCTTTTGAGTATTTGAAGCTTTCTTTTGCTTCTTTAAGAGATCAAAACCATGGATGGGGTATATATGATGAAGCTTAGAGGTGAGCTTCAACCTTTCTCATGGTGGAACCCAAACTTGGGTTTTGATAGAGTTAAGAATGGTTTTAATGGAGTCTCTAGAGTAGATTGAAACTTCTTTTGCTTCTTGTTGAGATCAAACACTAGGTTTGATATATGCTATGAGCTAGGGCACCCAAATTTGGGGCTTTTGCTTGTGAGGGTTNATTGAAACTTCTTTTGCTTCTTGTTGAGATCAAACACTAGGTTTGATATATGCTATGAGCTAGGGCACCCAAATTTGGGGCTTTTGCTTGTGAGGGTTTCAAAATGAAATTGACCCTCTAAAAACCTAATTGGAGGTATTTCCGACGCGTTGGTGCGCTCGGATTGACGTTACGAAAAGCCAATATAAAGATATGAGCAAAATGGCCTAATAGGGCTTCGCTTTGCCGCAGGTAGCGAACTAAGAGACTAAAAATCCCAAGAAAATCACCGTAGCATCCTAATACGCCTATGAGGTGGGTGGTGCTATCCAAACTTGTTGGAATTCCCTCTATGTCTAATGTGTCATTCAATTGAGCATATATTTATATTGTTGCATGCATTATAGAGTAGATGTGATGTTAATATGTGAGTGTTGCATGATGTGAGTACACGTGCTATTTGAAATGTTTGAGAACCTATTCAACCCTATATGTATGCATGAGATATAATGTGAGCACCCAATGAGATGAAAGAACAAGTGACACAATAAAACATAGATCGAGTGGCATTCGATAATGTAAAGTAAAGTGACACTAGCGTTAGTGTGTGCGTGGCATCAAAGAGAAATGTGACGCAAAGAACAATGATAATGATTAGAGACAAGGAAAGAAAATGAAAGTGGCATAAAGAACGTGTAAAGTTAAAGAACAATGATTGCTAGAGTTAGCAAAATAAAGTGATGTAAAGAACACTAGAGTTAGTGTAAAGACAATGATTGAACTATATATCCTTAGAGTTAAGGATCGATCATACTTGCTATAAGTTCCGTGCTCGAGGGCGGTCGCTCCCCTCGAGCGATGCGCTCCGGAGTTTTGCATCACGGGTTGGAGTAAACCCGAGGACGGTCTTAGTGGGAGGCAGTTGAGGACTCGCGATGATGGACTTAATGTGGGCAAGTTAATGTGGCGAAACCTCCGGGTTAGCCGTGAGATTAAAGAACAAGGAACAAAGCTTAAAGAACAAAGAACTTGCATCCTTGCATGATTTACGTTGAGCATATTTCTTGCTTTATTGTTCAGGCATATTAGCATTATGATTATAGTTTGGTTACTATTCTGCTTATCCTTCCTATTATGCCTGAGTTAGTCCTAGTGGGAAAGTTGATGAGGTTGGGGCCGAACCTACTGGGAACTTTGTTGTAGTTCTCACCCCACTATTCCACAGAGCCGGGACCGAGCGAGCCGGCGAGCGACCGCGGTAAAGGTATCGCACCATAGTCAGAGGCCACCAGAGTTGGGTTATTTCATATTTTATTAGTAGCCACCCTATTGTCATTTTTTGTACTTGAAGATGTTTAAAGTAAAGAAAAAGAATGTAATGTTTATTTTGGGCAAATGTGATATAAAAGAAATGATGCAAGTGATGTAATGAAATGTAAAGACTTTATGAATGTACAAGTTGGATGAAATGGATAAATGTATGTGATCAAAAGAGAATCATAGTACTTGTGTAAATGTTTAGTTTCCTTTCTTTCACTCATGGCTATTGCTTACCCTCGTGTAAGCCGTTTGTGTATATTTCCGCTAGTACTTTTCTCTACTTGAAAATATACAGGTGATGAGCCTTGGGCGGACAGAAGAAACTCTGTCCGTTCGGTATCTGTCTGACGTACCCGGGCCGGCCCAAATTGGTATCGGTCCCGGGGCGTGACATAAACACCCTAATTATATGATCAACATGACTCAACGGTACAAGTAGAACAAACCAAATTAGGCGAAAGTAAGACAAGGGCGCTTATCCCCATCTCTTGGCATCATGTTGTCGGCCGCCCAGCATGACTTCCTCAAGTTGAGAATAAATCACACCTTGGATCCATATCTTAAAAACATTAGAGACATACTATATTCTACATGACCCAATTGTTTCAATATCCACCACTAATCATGAATCATCGTCACTCACGTTCCTAAGTCCTTAAGGCTATAAATCCTAGAGTTCCCTAGGTCCTCCTAGACCATTCTCCGCTTTGATACCACTCAATCCATCATGCCTTAGTATCGCCAATTCGGATAGCTTGGGCTCGCAACAAACCTGTTGTCACGCCCCGAGACCCGCCTATTTGGTCAGATTCGCGCACGCCAAAAGACCGCCGAACGGACAGGGTTTCCCCTGTACACCAGACAGAGTTTTCCCTGTACGTCCAAGGCATCACAATCTACACAATACGCGAGGTTCCAACCAGGAACAGCATTCAAGCAAGGATTGCATAAGGAAGTATCAAAAACATAAATACAACTAAGTTATTACAAGCATTCACATCATATGCTTTATACATTACATTAACCTTCAAACACAATCTAGTTATTACAATTTATTACAAATTTGTTTCTTTGCTTTCCACCCCTAAGCTAGACCACTTCGGGGTACCGCTATCTCTGGCCACAATGGTAGGGCGCTATCTACGGAGCTACGCCCTTTCCTCGCCCCGCCGCGCCGCTCACGTGTGAACCTGAAACTCCCAAAACAACGTGGGGTGAGAACTATATACATACAGTTCCCAGTGAGTACAGCCACCCAAGGGAGAAGCTCGACCCACCAGGTCAAAAGGAGGCACTGCAAATATGTTAGTCCAACAGATATGTATATATCATCATATAATTCATGCAACTAACAATTATCATATTCATGCCTCACAATATGCAATATGCTAATCATGCAACAATACAATTCATGCAACAAGCTAAGTAGATCAACTAATCCTACTTTCTATCTCGCTATCTACAGCTCATATCAACTAGCTTCTAAGGTTTCTACTACCTTAGATCTTGCCATTTACCACTTGCTTTTAAGGTTTCATCTACCTTAACCAAGCTATCCACCTGACTCGACCTCGAGTCAATCCTACGCGGAATACCGCGCACTCTGCTATACCACAGCCTATCGTGCTCCTTGACTTAGCCACCTCGCGGCAAAATCGTCGGAGACGCTGAGCAATAGCTCAAGTCAACCGGCGGCATAATCCATAAACCGGCTTAATCATCTGGCGGCGAAATCGTTGCACACGCCCAACAATGGTTCAAGCCTCCGGGTGGTGAACTCGTCGCACACACCCCCTTCCCTTCCCTTGGTATCAATCTTGGCGGCGAAATCGTCGCACACGCCCTAGCCTTGATACCAAGGTCACCACAAGTCCTAGGATTCCGGAATCCATTTTCCATATCACAAGGATAGTCAACCTCATACCCTATAATGTCGACCTATCTAGGTTCGACGCATGCACTTCCTAGTGGCTACTACCACTATAATCCACAACCTAGGTTCAACCACTCTAGATTCTATGTCATTTACACCTAGATCTCGACTTTAGGTTCACTTGTTTAACCTATGTTCATAACACTAGATTCAATGCCACTTGATCTACTTGACATCCTATTTGTCCACATCGAGTATTATAGCTTACATGTCCTTGTTTTCCATTGTCGAATTCTCTAATCAACCTAGAGTTATCGACCCAAGTTCAAATATGTTACTTAACATAATCACGATATATCAACATGCATAGTTCATCTAACATAATTCACACTATGTCCACATGCATATATAATCTTACATTTTCCACAATATGTCCCCATGCATACTTTATCTAGCATGTTCTCATAATGTCCACATGCATATCCCAATGGTAGGTAACATTAACTACATAATATGTTTCATGCATTCATATTATCATTCACAATCTACCACAATACATATATGATCAATGATAATAATAGTTCACTTCGACATGGAAGTGAGCTAATCTCTTCGGTGAGCACAACCCACCTCGTAACGCTCTCCGATTGCTTGTCGACACTTGCATACGTGATCCGGTTCGGCTCGAACTCGCACTCGACCACCGAACGCCCACCAATCCGCAACCTAGGGTCGTCAGGGATCCTTCTCTAACCTCCAATTAGAGAAACATAGGGTTAATTTAGATCAAAACCCTCCAAATCCCAAAACCCTCAACTCTAACCTTAGCATAACATAATCTCCAATTAACCTAAAATCTCATGGAGAAAACATGCTAGAAATACTCCAGAGATCACTAGAACCTCATACATAAAGGATTTAATTGAAATCCCAACACTTACCAAAATGCGAACGCCGAGTCGAAAGCACGCCGCTCCACTTGGCGCACGGAGACTCGATCCGCCGCTCCCAACATGTTCCCAAGCCCGCTCTCCGCCAACCCTCCGAATTTGGGGAAGGGATCTAGAGAGAGAGAGGAGAAATCTAGAGAGAGAGGAAGAGCTTCTCTCTTTACCTCATGTGTGTGTGTGTGGGTATTGGCTAGGAAGAAGAAGAAAGGGTGAGGTGGCCCTTTTTATAAGTTAACCACACAATTACCAATCAGCCCCTGCACATTCTGGGCAGTTTTCGAGTTCAGGGTCCGGACCCTGGCCCTAGGGTCCGGACCCCATAGGTCCACCAGCCCAGAAAATTTAACACTTAGCCAAATTTTCAGCCTTTTGCCATTTTTCTCCGTTTTGCCTCATTTTCGCTCGTTGGGCCTCCGATCCATCTCTAATCATACCGAGACCCACGAAATACGTTTTTGAGCGTGTTTAAACCATCTTCTCATCCACGCTTTGCCGGATTTAGGCTAAGGTCCAATACAACTTTTCGAGTTCCATTTTCGCGCTCGACGCATATCGAAAACACTCGAACGTTCCCGAACCTCACCGAAACTGCTCCAATAGCTTTCCAAACTAACATACACCGTAACTTCATAACTTTAGAAGTTCGGTATGTTACACTTGTCGAACGGACAGAGTCTCCTCTATCTATCCAAGGCGTAGCAAACTCTGTGCATCAATATCCAATCAGGAAAGATCAACACTACACATTTGCAAGAGAGCATATCAAAAGAACGAGAGAATTTAAACTATCTATTGCAACATTTGAGCATTCACAATTTGGAACATTTAACAAGTTACATCTTTCCATATATATTACCACTCTATCTATTACATACGAAATTTCCATCGCAATACATCATATTCACCTAAAACATTAATACATGTCTTTTGTTATTTACAAAAGATATAGACCTAGCCTCGGTGGTCCCACTACCTAGGGCTTAATGCCTTTGCCACGATCCTCGACGAATCCGCTGGTGCTCGGCTCTGCAAAATAGGGAGTGAGAACTAAAAGAGGTTCGCAGTAGGTTCGGCCGCCGACCTTGCCGATTCTCCTACTAGGTCTAACAAGACATAAAGATATAGAAAGAGTAGAGAGCTATAATAATGAAAGTAGATAATATACACATCTACTTTTACCCAATGTACATCATACAATGTATGCTATCTACTATCCCTTTACAACCTCAACATAGTCAAACTCACACTACATGCAACGTACAGAGAATACATGATACTGAACATGAGTTGTCTCCCTTTACCTTGACCCAATTGCACCTGCTTGCCCATAGGTCGAGCCATAACTCACTTTACCAAGTAACTCGAGCAAGATATCTTTCACTCCAGAACCATCACCGTGACCACCTGCCAGGGAGTTACCATCGTGACCCTCACCCGCTTTCGTGTGACACTCCGTAGCTCATGGCTTACGAGTCGCGACCTCCATAAGTCAAGTACAGATTGTGTGAATATGATCCCATCCACCTATCTAGTGAACCTACCACCTACCGGTGGTGACAACATCATCATGTCGTGCAATGCTCAACAATTGCGAGGCACACCATGCCATACTACAAATGCAATGACCTAATATCTCTTGGTGCTCAAGGTCCAAACAACTCATGCCACTAAGTTCACATCGCTAGGTTCATGCCACTAAGTTCGTATCACTAGGTTCATGCCACTAAGTTGAAGCTTAATAATTCTCGTGGCTCCCAGTGTTCACAATTGTCCAAGTCCACAACTAGTTTTCATCGTATCTAGGGTTCTCATAGCAATGTCCATTTCATAAACATATATCATTATGTCATGTAATCATAAGTTTCGATTCATATTCCAAACATGCCACCACTAACTCCGTTACATAGGACCCTAGAATATTGTTCTCATGCAATATAATACAAGGCCAAAAATAGTGATCACTTAGACAAAGAAAGAACTCGGCTATTCCAGATAGCACCACCCACCTCGTGTCGACGTTTAGAAGTGCGAAACCAAGCCCCGTGATTTAATATCGCCGATTTGCAAATCGGTAATTTCTTGCAATTGGACACCGTAGGCTCATCGGAATCCCAATTTGAGTTGCCTCTAGCGTTGATTTACCCTTCAATTACGGATCCAAGAGATCAATTCCACCATAAACCTCATTTCTACAAAACCCCAATTTTGGCTTAGGGTTTGCACCCTTTCAAAAATACCAAGAATTTCTTGGGATTCCATGTTTACCCTAGGCTAGAATCTCACGAGGATTCCCAAAATGCAATTAAAAGGGAGTTAAAACCAAACCCTAGCTCAAAATTTTCAAAACCTCACCTCAAGGTTCTCTTCTCCTCAAACTCCTTCTTGCACTAGGCTTGCTCTTTTCCCCTCAAGCCTATTGCTAAGCCAAATCTCCGCAAAACCCTTGGTTGGAGAGAGATCTAGAGAGAGAAAGTGAGAGAAATGAGAGAAGTGAAGAGTACATGATGTGAGGAGTCTCTTGCATTAAGAGAAGAAAGGTAATTGGGGTATTAAACATATCCCTACATTTGCAACTAAATCCCTCTAATTCTCATATTTGCTCCCAGCTAATTTTCACACTTCGGGGCATTGAGTACCGGTACTCGTACCAACATACCGGTACCCAGATACCCAGTTTCGGTACTATGGGTCTAGTTTCGCTAAAGCTGAACTTTGGTTTTTTGGACACTACACAGGGTTCCGGTACCCCACCTTGGTATAGGTACGCAATGTGACAATCTGTAGCTTTTGCCGATTTCACATTCCGAAGCTCATTTTCGCATCCGGTTTGCACTGAAAATACTCGTACACCCTTCAAACAACTCCGAAATCATCCGACTTGTTTCTTAGGGCCTACTCACACTAGGACTCCCCAATTTAGAGACGTCAAGTGTATTACAGTTGTAAATACCAATGATTGGAGGGTTTAGTTACAAATGTAACACATCTATACTAATCCCTTTCTCAGCCAAACTTCTCGCCCACTCTCATTTTGATCTCTCCCTCATGCTTTCTATTTTCTCTCTGTAAAAGGAGAAACCCTAATTTTGTACTATTGTTTCAACTCTTCATTCATCTCATTGGGAGCTTGGAGTAGGCCAAGATATCAAGAAGATGCTCCAGTAGAAAGAAAACAATCACCTCAACCCACATTTCTCTTGTTGGACAAGAAAGAGGTGAGTTGAAGTTTTTAGGATTTGATTTTTAGGAATTTCTTTTCTAATAGGAGACTTAGATTAACTTAGTTAGAACTCTTTCTATAAAACTTTTTGGGGTTCTAAAGAGATCAAGAACCATCTCTAAGACTGATCGAAGTAAAGGTATGAAATATCACCGGAAAAGGTTTGATTTTCTTTTTGTCTGAAAGCATACATTATTCATATGCATATACTATAAGTAAATGGTACACTAAAACTTGTTTAATTAGCTTGCATATTATGAGATTTAAAAGGCCATGAAGGCTTAAAAGCATTTTAACCGAGAAAAATAAAATTTTTAACTCCTTTTCTATGTAGAATAAAGTATACTTATGTACAAGTTGCGTACTATGTGAATCTTGAAAAATAAGAGATACAGTAGGGACAACAAACATAAGATGAACTTAGGATATGGAATGTAGCCACATAGCCAAACTTGAACTAGAAAGCAAGTGAACTTATGAATGAACTTAGTGGATAACCCTACAGGACATGAAAACCTAGGGTATAAACTAAGATACAAGTTATGACCTTCCGGAAGTGTCATATAGGGAAGTGCTGAATATTGTCCTTGACTCCTAGCGTTGTAATGGGAGATGTCGATTACCCTTGACTTCTTATGCCGCATTTGGAGATATCGTTTGCCTTCAACCCCCAAATGCCTATTGGTTAGAGAGATGCCAATTGCCTTCGACTCTCGACGAAGTGTTTAAAGAGAAATGAAACCAAAGAGCTGGTTAGGGATAAGAAATAAGTTGGGACAATCACGAAGGTAAATGATGTTAATATATCATTGTGGCATCATACTATTTCACTTGAGGCGTAATAGTTATACGTCATTGTCTATCTCTATTATAGTAATAGTAGTTTCATTTATTACTATTGTTCTATTAATGGTCCTTTTGGACTGAGTGAGTGTAGAGTGCTATTTTGGCGGTTGCACCTATTGAAAACTTATTTCAAATTCTCACCCCATGGTTGTTGTTAGTTGTCAGAGCTATCTCTGCCGATGAGGTGCGTAACTATGGTAAGGGATTTGCAAGTTAGCTAGATTGGTTACGACCGATCAAGAGAGAATACCTTTTTGTATAATTAAGTAGGTAACATGTAATATTTTGGGTTTAAGTGATGTACACTTAATGATGTTAAAATGTAATAGTTTTAATTAAAAGTTTAGTTATTCTAATTCTTCATTATACACATATCTCATATGTGTTGTATAGGTTGGTGCATATTTTTACTTCATGTGGATAGAAAAATTTTTGCTTGTACGGGTCTATAGTACGTGTCCTAACGCGCGGGCCCATTGAGCTGGTCTCGGGGCGTGACAGATGAGGGTAGTCTTTGCGCCCAAATCTGCTTCGATCGGTTGTATCTCTATTATAGTTAAATTTTGCAATTGCACTTGTAAATAAAGGGTTAACTATATAGCATTGCAAATTATTCTCAACTTGGACGTGACAGTAAATGTTGCAACTATAGAAAGTCATTTTACCTAGGGTTAAAAACATTACGTACCTACTAATCTCTTAACTAAAATAATTATAAAATTTCTCTCTCTTGGAATTAATAATCTCTTAATTCCCATATAAAATATCAAAATTAGCAAATGCAGCTTCCAACTACAACTCTACAAGCAACCAAATAAAAAAATTTTATAATTATCATATTCTCAAATATATACTATAAAATAAAATTCTAAATGCAACTAGTGCATTTCCAACTAAGATAAATCTTGTTGCAAGTAAAATCTATTGCCTTATTAAAGCATTGACTTCTGGACCATGTAAACAGCTAAAATCAAAGTCCTCGCTTTAAATTTTTCGTTTTGAAAAATATTTTCAAAGTCAAATAAGAGACAAAAGAAATTTTTACAGCGTACATGATATTATTGGTAACCTTGCTCCTCACATTCCAACAGGCCTTAAGAAAAACCAATTGCTTCATATATATGGTATCATAGCAAGAATTGAAGTGCCTATTAGTATGAATCTTGCCCAACGGGTCGTACCTTGCGGACAAGATATCGACATCCTATGATCCCCTTGCAGGTTGCACAATTTGAAATCCTCGCTTGTTTGAAATTAAAAGTGGTTATCTAAGATAAGTGCAAAAGATTTGATAAGAATATAAAAATAAACAATTAGAATATATTGATGGGAAGAAAAATTAATATTTTATTTATGCTATATTGGCACACATGTATTTTTGTGACTACCATACGTCGGCATGGGACGACACGCATCACATCCCGGACCAGTAAGTTCTCAATAGTATTCCATGGCATGATGCTTAAATCTTTGCACTAGAGCAAAAAATTCTTAATTTAAAATAGGTGCAAACTTATAGAATTTAGCCAAATTTTCACCTGTTATGATTCAACTATCCAACCTTTTAAAAGTTTGGTTTTGGTACCCAATCTTGCAATTTATTTAATATAAATTAATTGATGGTTCTTCCGACACAAATGTTAGGCTCATTACTTATTTTAATAAGATTATAGTTGTATAAATTTATTAAATATGCTAATCTGCCCCCTAAAAATAAATAATTAATGTATTCAAATTTTGAAATTTAAAAGTTAATAAATGGCTGAAATCATATGAATTAAAATGTTAGTTAGTAAAATCAAAATTTTTAAAGATTAAATAGTTGAATCAATATGGGTTATAGTTTAGGTATGTTCCATATATACATTTTTACCTATAAATCACAGCTTTTAAGTTTCTTTGATTTTTGTCCCATTTAATTTAAGTTCACACTTAGGTCTCGTCTAACATCGTGTTTAATGTTTTAAAAAAATTAATTTTATATATCAAAAAGTACGTGTTGGAGTGGATAGTGGATTGATTGGAGCCATTTTATCCTAAGTATATATATATTCACTTGGCAAAAAAAAACTAAAAATTTGAAGCAACTTCTTTTTTGCTTCTAATTCTTTTAAAAATAAATTATCATCTATTACTTAGTGGAATCCATTGTTTTTCACTAATCAAAAGAAATTAAATTACATCTTCTCTAATAGCTTCAAAATCAGGCACTCTTTAATTTCTGAATCTTTCTCTTCTTTCCCGTCTTTTGTAAAGTCAGAAGACTTTTCTAGTTGAAATAGGAGCTACGCCCAAAGCACCCAACTTCAACTATTCCTATGTACGTATACACCAAGTGCACCAAACATACATCTCTCGATATATGATCAACTATTCCTATGTACCTATACACCAAGTGCACCGAACATATTGTCTCTCTATCTAGTACGGCCTCATCTCTCTCTCTCTCTCTCTCTCTCTACTAATTAGAGAGCAACTACTTAACTGGTCGTACCATCCACACTGAGAGTTGAGCCGAAAATTATTTTTGAGTCCAAAAATCACTTTTCAAAAGCTCAGTCAAACACCACCTAACTTGAAGCTTCAGCAGCAACTGCAAATATGGAGCTAAAATAAAAAAGTTCCATCCAAGATATACCCAAATCCAAAGATAATTAAAAATTCTGCTCTAATATCTAATTTCAAATTAATTTATCTCTAATGAATTTAAATACTTTATCCAAATTTAAATAGAATTCAATTACAAATGAAACCAAATCCTAATAGTAACTAGTATTATATACTATTAATAGTATTCTAATTGAACTATATATATATATATATAGAGAGAGAGAGAGAGAGAGAGAGAGAGGGAGAGAATGGTTTGCTACCAAGTTGTTTTCAATAATGCGGCTTCCAAATCGACGATCGACTCCATTAGACTTGATCTACACTATTGAAAGTATTTGGAAACTAAATTTCATAATTTTTCGGCATCATTTAATTACCTATCAAACGAGTAGTCTAAAAATGAACGGCTGAAGATAAAAATTTTATGAAAAATGATGATAAAAGATTTGAATTTAAGATCAAAGGTATTGATCTTACTCTAAATAGTGAAAAAAAAAATTTATAAAAATTTCATCAAATTTGGATTGTTTTACACCGTTAAATTTACAAACTTATCACATCTACCATTAAGTTGTCAATTTCGAGACCTTTTGATCGCTAGCCAAATGATGCCGAAAAATTCTAAAATCAAATACTTTTAATAGCGTAGATCAAATCTAACGGAGTCGATCGTCGATTTAGAAGTCGTATAATTAAAAATAACTTGGTAGCACGGAGGCCTCTACACTATCGATAGTATACCAGCCCCCCCCCCTCTCTCTCTCTCTCTCTCTCTCTCTCTCTCCCCTCAGCTCCCGCTCCCTCACGTGATATAAATACTCCTATTCGCCCCTCGCTCGTCCTATTCTCGCTCTTATTCCCATCGTCGTCTTCGTCGCGCGCGCGGGAGAGAGAGAGAGAGAGAGAGAGAGAGAGAGGAGGGGGAGCGGCGAGGGTTTCGGCCATGGGGAGTGCGATCGACGTGAAGGCGACGTTCCGCGACATCTACCACCGCCTCAAGGCGGAGCTCCTCGACGACCCCGCCTTCGACTTCACCGACGAGTCGCGCCAATGGATCGATCGGGTACGTGAGCGCATCCTCCCCCCGCATTGCCTCGATCTTCCATCGATTCGGCGTGATCTAGGGTTTCGGGATGGATCACCCCTCCGATTCCGAGATCTCTGTGTCTTTTGGTCAAATTTGAGGGGTTTTATGTAGATTNTTTAGTTTTTTTCGACATCGTTTACTTAGTAAATAAATTATGTCAAAATAGACCATGAAAATTGAATAATCTTTAAAATTTGAGCATAGGAATTTTAAATTCAAGATCAAGAATGTTAACCTTAATCTAGATAGTTTAAAGTATTTTCTATCAAAATTTTAAGAAATTTAGATTCTTTTACACCGTTAAACTCCAAACTCGCCATAGTAGCCATTGAAAATTGACAATTTTGAAATGATTTGATCATAAAGTAAACTATGTCGAAAAAATATAAAATTTTATTTCTAAAATCTTTAAAAACCCTAGATCAGTTTTAACGTTGTGGATCGTTGGTGCTTTTGAGCTTTTGATCCTTTGATCAAGGATTGTACGGTTGGGATGATAGTGATTTCCCTTAGGATTGAGTGAACCCCCTAGGGTCAAGTGGTCCTCCTAGAATAATAATATTACTTCAAATGTCAAAAATAGTCAAACGGTTGATTCAGTTGCCAAAAAAGTTGAAAGCACCAACTCTCTTATACTAAGTATAAGAGCTATACATATATATATTTTGGCGAAGTTTCACTTTACCCCTCGAACTCCTAAAATGGACATCTAACACCCTATACTCTAATATTTCGTTCATGTTACCCACTCCGTCAGTTTTCCGTCAAGTTCCGTTAACCGAAAACTGACGGAAGGGGTAAATCGAATGAAGTATTAGAGTTTAGGATGTTAGATGTCTATTTTAGGAATTTGGGAGGTTAAATGAAACTCGCCAAAAGTTCAGGAGGTAGTGGTGCAATTACCCCGTAGGACTTTTAACTATAGATTATTTTATTATAATATGTTACTTATGGGTTGACTACTAACCCTCAAGTTAGTGATCATGTTTGATTTTGAATTTATATATATATTTTATCCTAAAATAAACTATACCATAATTTATCTTACATTTTATTGTAATAAAATAAAAGCGAAAGAAATGAATTAGAGTGGCTTAAAGATAAGAAATGTGCGATACTAACTACCTACGATGCTTCGAAATTCTACTGTCCTGATGTCTTCGCTAATATGATTGATTTACAAACGGTGTTCTCACTCGATATAGAGATTTTAATTCTCAGTAATTTTCTGTAGTATTCGTTTGTCTCTTTTATCTTAGAAGCACTGTTCTAAAAAATACACTTATTCCTATGAAATTATGCAATGTAATTTTATTGAGCCTAAAATAAAATTTTTGTACTTCATTTCAGCCAATTAGAAATTTTTAAATATAAAAATATAAATAATATTTATAATTCTTTAGAACAATGTTTTAAAGTATGATAAATATGGTATATTTATTTTTAGGATAAAAATATATATAAATTAAAATCAAACATGATCACTAATTTGAGGTTTAGTAGTCAATTCAAAATAACATATTATAATAAAATAATTTATAGTTGGATAAATTGCGTTGTTACTCTGAACTTTGGCGAGTTCACTACCCCCAAACTCCTAAAATAGACATTTAACACCCTAAACTCTAATTTTTCTTCGTTTACCCCTTCGTCATTTCCGTTAGCGAAGCTTGGACGGAAGCTGACGGAAGAGGTAACATGAATGAAATTTAGAGTTAGGATGTTAGACTGTCTATTTTAGGAGTTTGAGGGTAAAGTGAAACTTCGTCAAAAATTCAGGGGTAACAATGCAGTTTACCCTATATATATATATAGTATATATAAAAATAAAGCAATAGCAGTTGTATATTTAGAAAGTATATATTGATGTGATGAGTTTATTTTTATTCCATTAAGTCAATACGAAGACTAAAGCATTTCTTCAAGTCCTCATTCAAATAATATCACCGCTTTAGTTAATGTTGGTAATTGTTTACATTCTTAGCTTTATGGGTCAATGCTCATTCCAAGTCATTTACTCAGCAATAGTCAATTCTGAGCATAACCCCGTCTTTTGGAATGTCATTCTCTCTCTACCGGTCAACAGATCTTTTATCAAAGAACATTCAAAAAGGAAAAATCAAAAAAGAAAATGCAATAAAGTATGTAAAAAGGAACGAATCAAGAGTTAATATTCCAAAGAGGGAAAAAAAAAAAAAAAAAACAGAAAGAAAGAGAAGTCCGTTGACGATAGCCGCCGGGATTGATTCTGATGTTTTAGTTTGTATGAGGAAACAAATTAAAACCTTCAATTTGAGTGTTGTTGTTTTAAAGTGAAGGGTGAAATTCACATGTACTTTAAATAGACTTATTATTGTTATTTTTCTTTCAACCTCTAGCTCTAATATTTTGCTATGTACATGTAACCACCGGTACGGTGAAAATAGACAGGATAATATTCGGCTGTATCCGCATCCGTACTTTATTTTATCCGCGTTCTAGTAAAAAATATTCAGATCCGATTAGATATGGAGGGGGATATAGTTTCAAAGAGTGCAAAATATCTGGGATATCTGAAAAATCTGAAAATTAATATATATATGTATGTATCTATTTATATATTGTGGAATTTCAAATAATATGTTGGTGTAGTTTGCATTGTAGAAGGCTTGCGAAGAAAGCTAGCTGAGGGGTTGTGAGAGGTTCAAGTATACTTTTTTTTCTTTTTTTACTTCTTCATTTAAATTTAGATATATATATATATATAATTTAGATTCTTTTTCAATAATAACTATTTGGTTCTCGAGTCTAATCCCGGCAAATTTTTTTTAATATTCAATGACAAGTATCTCAACTTAAATTTAGAATAAATAATAATTTCAATTTAAAATATGTAATTAAATAGTAGATTTAATTTTAAAAATTTAAACTTTAATATAAGTTTAATATTTAAATTTAGATATAGTTTTAAATTTTTAGTTAGAACATAAATTTGAATTGTGAAGTGAGTTCATATTGAAATTTAAATTTTAAATTTTAAATTATGAGTTCAAATTGGATCCAAATTTTGATTATGAATTTAAATAGTGGATTTAAGTTTTAACTAATTTATATTTTTGAATTTTAATATGAACATGATTTAAATTGTAAATTCAACATGCCATTTTGAATTTAAATTTGAACTGAAATTGAATTGAATTTGTATTAGATTTGAATACAAACTATTAATTTGAATCAAATTCAAAATTTTAAAGTTTAGATTTAAATTTTATACTAAGTGTGCGTTATTTAATTTTGAATCATGAATTCTATTTTAAACATTTTTATCGATTATTAAATTTTTATTAAGCTAGCAATAAAACTGAGTTGATTTTTATTTCGATTCCTATTATTAACTAGGCTAATTATGTGATTTCGTCATTCCGCTTTTCATTCCAATCTATTCTGATTCTTATTCCAATTTTGATTCGCATTATGAACTAAACATACCCTTAAATTTTTCCAAGTAAGATACATGCATATAAAGTTTGAATATAAGTATGAATTTTAATTGCATTGTATTTTATTCATCCTACTTTAGTTCATATTCTTATGTGTATATTCTAATGTATTATTATCCATATAAGTATCCAAACACAAATCTAATCCATGTCCACATTCGAATTCAAAGAAATTCATAGCCGAATCCTCTTTTTAGCGCGTATGGTTAGGAAAATCATGTTCTGACACATTCGTATCCAAATTCATATCTAAATGCAGATGCATATATGGTTTCATCATATAACCGACCATACCCGATCTATTTTCACTGCTAATTACTAGAACTCTCCGGTTTTTGGTTATGCAATGTTATATTTCTCATTAGAAAGATCCTAGTTGCAAGCAAAATCGCTTTGTGATAATCTATTTAATTTGACCTGTTTGGAAATCTTGTAAAAATGTGACTTCTGTTAAAAGTAGGGTATTGAATTAGTGCTGTAACATTTTGCAGAGGAGACCGACCGTCCCTAGAGCAAGTGGCAAAAGGCTTGGTGGTTGGTACCCGAGACCCAAGTTCGAATCCTGGTTGATTCATATTTTCAGCTAAATTTATTTCTAAATGAAATAAACGAAACGGATAGCGTGCTACCTATCTCTCTCTCAAAAAAAAAAAAAAAAAAAAAAAAAAAAAAAACATTTTGTAGAGGAGCTATTTGGATAGCTTTGTAGAAATACAGAGTACAAACAAAACGTCTGAATTGTATGCAATTTTTGGAGTTTTTTTGTCGAAGTGCTCAAACCTAATGTAACTAAAGAGCATTGTGAGAGCAGCAAAACAACATCTCACCTATTCATCCCCAACCACCACCCCCCCCCCCCCCCCCCTCTCTTCTCTCTCCTCTCTAAGGGCAGAACATATTTGTTAAATCAAGAGTAATATTCGAGAGTAATCCAAACACCTTAATAAATACCAAGTTTTTCCATGTGAAGTAATTAATATTGTTTTAAGTGAGCTCTATATAATGCCGGAAAAAAGAAAAAAAATCAAACAGATCCTTATTTTGTTGTTTGTTCACAAGTTATTGGTTCTCTTCTATTGTTGAATGTGATACATCTTTATCGGTATGCAAAACAACAATAAATACATACTATCACATCTTTATAGGTATGCAAAACAACAATAAATACATACCAAAAACTCTGAATCATATATAAAATAAAATAAATAACTCACATAGCACCATAGAGAAAAAATTCTTGATCATAATTTGCAGAAGCGAGAAGTTCAGCTATTATCTAAGTGTCACCAACCGAACTTGGGTAATTTGGTTTCTCTTTCTTTCTCAGGCACCCTTCCGTATGGTATAAAACCGATGATAATTCTTCACCAGAATGCATATGATAAAGTGGTAGGACCAATACCCTTTTATATAGAGTCCAGATCGACTTTCCATCAAAGTCTAATTAGGATTCTATTTAATTTAAATAGATGGAAAATGGATAAAATATACCATATCAAGTAATTCTATATCTATTAGGATTGACCTTTATCTATAATAAATTTAGATTTCCATATGATTAATTGGGCCACATTTATGGAAATCCTAACAATCTCCCACTTGGCACATATTAACCATACTCCATGAATGAATTTTCTATACTCCAAACTTTATTGCACATTATTGAAAACTTTATGGTCAAATATCTTAGAACTCCCTTGATTTTTAACTCAAACTAAAAGACTAAAATGATAGGAACTATGGCGGTCCACCTCTTCATATTGAAAATTTTCTTCCATAATTACCATATCATCTTTATCTTCTAGCTGAGTACTTTTGTCACACTCTAGGGTCCTTTCAGTAAGCCATTTGGAAAATAGGCCACGTAGCAAATTAGAGTTAGCGAAAAAATGTCCAATTTTTATTTTTTTCTATCCTTGATCCATCGATATAACAGACCCGTCACAAATACAAGAAAATCTCCGTTCCAAACGAACAGAGTTTCCCCTGTATTTGTTCGACATAGCACAAAGTACAAGTATCAACCATGACCTCCATTCACACAAACAACATTCACGAGTCACAAGAATTATCATTTCAAGTTTCACATCCATTCCTATTAGTTAAAAGTGCCACCCACCCAAAGGCTTCACTTTGAAACTCTAGTTTTTTGAAAATCTAAAAAAAGTTAAAAAATCACTTTGAAAATTGCTTTCCACATGAAAACCTTTGTTTTGAAAACACTACCACAAGGGATAGAAAACTGCATTTCGAAATCCGAATCCAAAGTCATAAGTGTCCAAAAACTATGAATATTCCAAAAATCATGAGTAACCAAAAACTCATAACTACGTCATTCAAAAATCCGAGAATAAAAACGATCATCTGAACCACATAAGAACAACTACTAATTGGTATAGGGGGTAACTATACTATCTCATGTATACAATAAGTGTCGAACCATAACTGATACCGTAATGTCGCGATCTCTATCTCACTCTATCTATGGCCTCACTCACCGTCCTGACCTTCACCGCCCGAGCTACCTGAAAAATGGTAGGGGGTGAGGACATGTAAACAAGTCTTCCCCTCCCAGTGGGTACCGTAAGCTGACGAAGACAAGCTATATACCCCAAGGGACAAGCATCTGTAGTAATAAGTAAATCATGTATGATAATAATACATAACAAAATATTATAAACCACTAAACGATGGATGCCGCTACTGTAAGCTAGACAAATACCGGATATCATGCACAACTCATATAGAAATACTATGCATTAATTGGACGTGTAGTAGTCCAAAGTATACCGAATCACTATGGCCGGTCATAAAGACCTAGCCTAAGTTCACCCACTAGGTCGCGAAGACCAAAATCATGTACCACTCCGGAGAGACACATCAACCCGTACCCAAAGTCGCTAACTTTGTCTAAGCACGGTGTATATCAAGTTTGGGGGTGACAATTCAAGGTGGCGAACCCTGTCTATGAAACATCACCTCACACTGGACTGGTTATTGAAGAACCCTGGGTTAGGAATCCTGTCTAAGATTCCTTCAGTGCCATACAAGCTGTAGTCGTATATGTATGCTCAAAGCTCCAATAATCTAGACTCAACAATCAAATCACTGCTCGTAGGTGACAGTAGGAGCCAAGAGATAGCCTCAAGGGATGTCAACGACGACACTAAGATCCAAACTCTCTGGGTCAACTAGCATGCTACACTACACGAATATATAGAGAAGATAAAGATAATGCAAGTAACAGAAATGAGCATGCTAAAGACCCAATCATAACGGAATATGTTATCCAACCTCTAGGTCAAATCTGAGGGAGAAAACGCTAATCAGCTAAGTCAATCTCATTGAAGATAAGTCACCCAACTAACATGGTCATAACTTAACAAGGAGTAAACATCGATCTATCAGATCCTATCATAAACAGGAGGATATTCTACTAGATCACCACCTACTCTACATATCACACACAAGCTATAGGAAAGAGCTTAGCCAAGGGACTGCGAATCAATACGATAATCAACATAATGAGCAACAAGCATGTAGACGGGAAGTATGTGCACGATCATGTATAAATAACACTACCGCCATACTTCTAGATCATGACATATGAAAACAAGAGTATAACTAAGTAGAGCATATGTATAGCAAAGTCATATGGTGTCAAGCTCGAATAAACTAGATATATGCAAGAAGTAACAACTAAGAGTGAAGGGAACACCACCAAGCGGCACCACAATACCGACTTTGGATTGAAGTACCCATCTGTGTCGCAGCTGCAACTAGCTCCCGCAGTGCATAGAACCGTTGGCTGGACCTACAATAGGTCCACCAAGTTAGAAACAAAACCTACCGACTTAAAAGATATCGCTCACAAAACCAACACCACCTGCGAGATCGGTTTCCCAAAACCGGTTCTCGGACTCGCTAGGAATCCCGAAAACGCACCGAAATGCCCGCGGGACACACGAAACTTCCTGAAACACATCAACTCATGTCGTGAGTCACCCGCTACCTTGAAACATATCTGTTTGAGTGTCTGAGCAGCAAACACAAGCACCACGGTCAACTCGGTCGTCGCTAGTCGACCGTTTTGCTCTAAGCTTCTGAAAGTGTCCACTTTGGTATCGGAAGCCTCCGCCACCACCTGTTGCCTTTGAACACATGAGGCTACCCTGGTGGCTAGCCAACAAGGCTAGGCAATGATTTTCGGGGTGACCACAAAGTCGAAAACTCATCGCAACGCGAAACCGCGTTGCGAGTTCGTCGAAAAACACACCGAAACCCCTCCGCCGCTCATCCACCTCCTCCTGTCTTCAAATGTGGCAGTAGCAACCAGCCAAAAAGGCTTTGCGGGGTCTCCTGGGTATTCGAATGGCCAATGTGCGAAAATCACAACTTAAACCATGTCCGATCAGCGAATTTTCTCTCAACGACACCGCGGGACCCCGTTTCTACTCCGCAACAGCTCCCAGACCTTCGACGATCTGTCGAGAGGTCGCCAACAGTGATTACACGCTGTTTAAGGCTGTGTACGAGGTCCCCATTACATAAAAATTGCAATCAGCCCAACATAGCATTAATTACTACTCAATTAATACATAAACATGAGTTTCGTGCTCGTTACCCCGATCCACGTCACAGCAGAACTAACCAACCAGTCGATTTGATTTGTCTCGATGCGTATAAGCTTGTGTTTGTTGTCCGGAGCGCGATTGACGGCTGGACGACTTAGAAATAGTGAAAAAACCCTCCAAAAGCATGCTCCTGTAAGCACCAAAGTCTCACGCACGTATCGGAGCTTCTCCAATCGCAGCGAAGGTGAGCACGAATCTCCACAAGGCCCCAGGAGTGTGGTGCTCGCACTTTGAGAGCTTGCCGACGTCTCCGATGGCCAAAAAGGGAGCTTGGCCAACTCAAGTTCTGGAAATCCATCTTGGCAGCATCACTTGGGCTAGGGCATCACATTACCGACGGCCGGGGGCACGGCAGCACGAGCACCGGCTAGCAGGTGGTCACTGCATCCGGAGGGAGGGTTCAGGACCCCTGGCCGGCGATAAGAGGCAGGGTGGGGCGACTGCAGCGATGGAGCCTAAGATAGGGCCTCGGCTAGGCCAACACGAGGTGGTGCGGCGACAGCTCGGGGATGGCTGGGGTGCCGTCGGTGCCCTTCTTGGAGCAGACGGCGATGGTCTGAAGTGGCGCGGCGCAACGACGGCGGTTGGGTGACTCCGCACGACCGCAAGGGGTCTGTAGGCTCTTCCTTGGCTGCGACGGCTCCTCAGGGCATGGTGGCACTAGGGAAGCACAGGGGATGGCCGCCCGGGGCCCAGTGATGATGCCGACGGTGGTCCTGGTCGGCAGCGGCGCAGGGACAGGGGCCTTGGGCTTGCCCCCACACACACAACAAAAGAGAGAGATAGAGAGGGGGGGAGAGAGAGGGAATAAAAAGTTGTTTCTTCTTCTCTGGTGGCTGGCGGCAACGACGACAGTGGCTGCGGGACCCTCTCTCAAGTAGACAACGGAAGAGGAGGAGGATGACCTAGGGTTTGAGCTCATCATTCAGCGCCTAAGGAGTATTTAGAGGCATACATCATCTCTAAGGATCGCTAGCTATATGGAATTGCTTCGCATGAATTGCTTGTGCATTGGTAAATGTAGATCGTGAGTTATAATCCTGTTGTTGTTATCATTGGGTACGCTGTGCAAATATAAAGGAGACTCTGTCTGTGTGGGCAGAGAAATTTTGTATTTGTGGCGGGTTTGTACGCCACATGGGCCAAGTTGAACTCAAAAAAAAGGCACATTTTTCACCACTCTGATTTTAAAAAAATAGTATTCATTATAAAAAGGCTTTTAAAATCGGCCCCGGAGCGTGACAGATTAAGATGGTATCAGAGCGGAAAACAACTACAACTACATTTACAAGTTTTCTAACTGAACCACTGGTTAGGTTGACCATAGGAAGACCTTAGGCGTGTAGGCACGTGCGAGCGCGGGGTATTCGAGATTTAATCCCGAGGTTATCGAGTAAAAAGGCTCGAAGGTTGATTTGTGTTTGTTATCTCATGTTTCTTATGCTGCAGGATACGGCTTGTACTCGTTTCGGTGTCGAGAGTGGGGGCAGTGATTAGACTGGCTCTGAGCAGCGAGGTGTTGACAGGAACACCCTAATGCTCGAGGAGTAGTTATTGGACTTGTCAGGCCAAGTGGCAGCCCTTTTAAGGATGGCATAACAGCAGGCTGCTTTTACTGCTGTTATCGCCCTACCTGCAGCACGGGACACGAAAGTCACTACGAGTCAATCCGCAGGCACATAGGGTTTTACCTTTTTGGGTTATGTCGGATGGTTTTGCTGGTGGAAATATCAAGGGGTATGTTTCGACCTTTTGTTGGTTCTTTGTTAGTGTGGTGTGTGTCGGATTAGGCTAATGTACAGTCTTGATGTCAGACCTCTGTTGGTGCACTCTAGTGCAGTATAGGGTTATTGGTTGGCTTAGTTTTTTGTGTCATGTCTCCAACTTGCTGTTGGCGATGGATTTGCAGGTGTTCTACCTTTCTTTCGATAAGTACGTTGGCTGTAGAGCACGTAGTGTTGAAAGTTGGGACGAGATACCCTACCCCTTTTGGGGAATATCTGGATTGGGGCGGTGTTTTCTCTTGCAAGACATCTCTTAGATCGTCTAGTAGAGAGGTGACGGTCATCTTTGACCACATAGTGAGCCTGGTGGTTGGCTCAAAAGTCGCAGCTTGTGATAATGTACAAAGTATACGATTTGGTTTATCATGAATACCATGGATTCNTGACCACATAGTGAGCCTGGTGGTTGGCTCAGAAGTCGCAGCTTGTGATAATGTACAAGGTATACGATTTGGTTTATCATGAATACCATGGATTCAATTGTTGTTCGGTCACTTGGTGAAAGGTACGCTGGAGTCTCATTGAGACTGGCATTTAGTGTTGCTGAAAACATCGATCACTAGGGTCCCTTGGGGATGGCAGAGACAGAGTCTCATAGAGATAGATATTGGGCATCACTGGTTGTTATGATCGTGTGTTTCGAGTGGCAACCTTGTTCACCTAGTGATAGACATGCATAGGTTTTATATGTTGATCTGTTTGTACACGAATGAGATTTGAGCAGGCTAAATTGTCGGGCTCAACTGGTAGTGGTAGCCTTAGACCTTTTGGTCTATGCGGAATGTTAGGTCTTGGACGTAAGAGAGTCGGATGCCATTAAAGGGTACTGATGGTTAAAGTTTGGCTTTGTTTGATTATAGTACGAACTTGTGGGAGGTTGTAGCCTCCGAGGTGAGTGCTTGTAATCATGTTTAGGGGCTTTTCTGCCATGGCACTATCGCTATGCTTGGTGCGTTAGTGGAGTGATATCCGAAATTATTTTCGGTGGGTGTGTAAGCAAGTTTCGGGGACGAAACATTTTTTAAGGGGGAAAATGATGTAAGGACTGAGAATTTGGCAGTGTAGCTAAACTCTCTGTTGACGATGTCTTTGTGTGTATTTTAATTACAAATGCACCCGTCAAGTTTCGGAGGAAAACGAGTTAGAATGACGATTTTACGCGATCTTTACTTTTCATTAAAGTGAATAGTAACCCGGGTTTTTTTAGAGAGGCCAATGAGTAGAGATGGCTTTTGGCGCATATTGGACTCCGTTCATGGTGATCCAATAGCTCATTTTCAATGGTCCGACTATCCTTGACCCAATGGCGCTGACGGATTTGTTCGAGAAAATTGGATTTTATCGCAAAGTAAACTTTTGTTCTTTATCGTTTTTGCTCTTTGAAACTTCTTGTTGCTCCGTTTTTCGTGTGGACCCTTGAGCGAGGACTCTTATGTGAGAAAATGTTTACGTCGAGGGACTTTGGCCGCATTTTTCGCTCATTGGAGGTCTTGGAGGCAATTATCGAATATATACATTTATTTATACGTGTGTGGTTTCATTCAGTCGAAGAGAGGATGGGTTTAGTCACGAACCTACGACCAAACCAGGTGAAACAAAATTGTGGGTTTGATGTCTCTGTCGTGCTGAACGTGCCGGTGTTGTCCGTTCGCAAATCTGACTGACGGATCTCCTGATATCGCAGGAGGATCGAGGAGGGGTCATATGTGGCAACACCAAAATTTTGCTAAAAGCCCTACATTTTATTTAACGTTTTGCGTGAAATCGAATATGGGGGTGCGTCCGTGCGTTTTACTCACGCTATGAGGGACTCAGCTAAAAATACTTAGTTTTAGTGGACTAATATGCAATTATACATCCATGTATATCAGGCCATCTAGGGTTTGCACCATGCAAACCCTAACCTTAGCTCCAGCTGACCCCCCCAACCGCCGCGCCACACTCCCCTGCCATCGCCGCGCGCACCCCGGCCACCTACGCACGTTGCCGATCGCCGGAAAAGGTGCCTACTCCCTNGCCCTCGCCGCGCACACGCCGGCCACCTACGCATGTCGCCGATGGCCAAAAAAGGTGCCTACTCCCTCTTCCTCTTTTTTACCACTATTTTCTCCACCCATCTTTGAGCCTGAGCTAAAGAGGGACCAGAACCCTTCTCCCTCAACCACCCCGACCCTCCCTCGGCCTCTGTTGGTTGGCCGCCATTGAGCCCGACCCTTCTTGGCCGCCGCCATCACCATTGTTGCCATTGTAGCCATCTCGAGCTGGTCCTAGCCGATGAAGCCCTAACTCCCTTTCCTTGCACCGCCGCCGCCTGGGGCTGCCCTTGTCGCCTCCCCCGGAGCCCTAGCGACCTTTCCCAGCTGACTACCGCCGTCCTCGAGCGCCGCTACCGCGTTGCAGCAGCCTTGCGGTCTCCCTGGGTGGGTTTGGGCCTAGGTGAACTTGCACCTCTTCCTCTACGCCGCCGCCGCCCGGGGCCGCCCCCACGACCTCCCTCCGACCTCAGGTAGCCCGTCGACACCGCCCTAAGGCGCCTCGGCAGCCTAGCCTAGCATAGAACCCCGAGCCCGAGCTCAGCCCGTGCGGGCTCTAGTTGCTCCAGTGCTATCGCGGCCTCCTCCCGCCACTTGCCAGCGCAAGCCTCGGCCTTTCCCCGTTAACCACACTCGCCTGCCGTCGGCGCCTCCACCGCCGAGCCGCCGCCGGCGTGCCCTTGCTCCCCCCTGCATGGTAAGCTTCTTAACCCCAGTTTTTGTGTATTTCGGGATTCGGGGTTGGCTCCACTTTTTTCGGCGATCCAAGCCTGTCCCGATGCCTGCGGAGGTGAGCACGGTGATCACTGGTCAGTGCTGATCACAGTGCTCACCTCACTTATGATTAGCAGTTTCCGAATGTCACGCCCCAATCCTCAGCAATTTGGTCGGCTTCAGGTCATGTCAACAGACGCCGAACGGACAGTATCTCCCCTGTCCGCCCAAGGCTTAAACAACATATATAATTAAACAAACTACAAAGAGATTTTGCAATTATACAAGGCTTGCACGAGGGCAAGCAACAACGGAAGCGAAAGCTCTAAGCTAAACATGCAACCATACATGATATTTGATTAGATTTAAACCAAATATAAGTGAACTAAAATTATTACATCTTTTTACATTCAACCATAATTCTTATACAACTTAATCATTCCACCAAACCACATGATTGCTTACAACTTTACATTTCTCTAAATCAACAAAGGAAAGTTGATACATATACAAAAGAAATGACTAAAAATGCATGTCCTGGTGGCCACTAGCTATGGCGCAATACCCTTGCCTCGGTCCTACGCCTCCCCGCTCGCGCTCGGACCTGTAGGGTTAGTAGTGTGAGAACTACAACGAAGTTCCCAGTAGGTTCGGCAACCGACCTCGCCGACTTACCCACTAGGTCTATTAAGGCATAAGTATTTCAAAGAAATGGAAAAGTAACCAATGCTAATGCTAATACTATGTCTGCAAGAAAACTGGTCAATAACAGATAATCATATATAGGATGATATGCATGCATGCTTTTCCCTGTTTACCTTAGCTCATACCCAATTGAACCGGTTAACAATTGTTAACCCCAAAACTCACCATCATGATTCTCGTCTACCAGGGGAGGCTTTAGGCTCAACCACCTGAGGGTTCGTCAACGGGGTACTTTCCCCGTGGTGTCCACACTCCGAAGTACACCGCTTGAGGAGGAGTTACCACCCTCAAGCCTAGTTAATGTGAGTATCGATCCAATCCTCAACTTGAGGATATATAGCCACTAGTCACAATGCTATTGTCATAATAAGTTTCTACCTATTTGATTATGCTACTTTCCAAGTCATACCTGTCACAATGTCACTATGGTTAAACTATATTTAACAACCAATTTCTCAACGCCAATCATATCTCTATTGTCAATGTCACCTTTATTTACTATTGTCCAAGTCCAAGTCTCACATTCATACCACTTTAGGGTTCTACCATACATGTCCATTATGGTTCTATCATTCTCTATGTTCAACTACGTTAGAAGCATGTAAATGAAATCAAACCAAAGTTCACATGTAATTTAACCCTACTATGCACGAATGACTATATATCAATATGCTCAATAAAAGGTGAAATAGACATAAAGGGGAATCCGATGATTCCGGCGTGCACCCCCCACCTTGAATATAGTAGTAGGGTTGTAGTTCAATTCTAGCGATTTTAGGACGCCTATCCCGCGACCTAAACCCAAAAATAAAGCCAAATTCGGTCCTATATACAAGATCTCATATCTAGACTTTTCGTAACATTAAACGGAGTTGTCCCACTCGTCGGGAATATTTTTAATTAGGTTTCCAAGAGGTCAATTTACCTCGGAAACAACCGGAGGCAAAAGTCCCAAAATCTATGCCCTAACAATGTCATATTTAAATTTCTCCTAGATTGATCTCATCTCTAAGCAAATGATAGCTTAGAATCATTTAGGAAGCTCTCTAATGCTATTACCAAGCCTCGAGAACCATTCCTAGGGCATCTACTTTGGATTTTAACAATCCACCATGAGAGGGTTCCAAGAAAATCATGTTTTCATGGTGTTCAAAGCTTTAGCATGCTTCTAATGCCTCTAAAGAGACCAAAACTCCAAAACCTCAACTTCAAGTCCAAACCGTTACATCTCCTTTTGCAATGCCAGTTGGGGTGTAATTGCCGTCGCCAAATTTTCCGCCGACTTTCTACTTAGAGCATCGGCCACGATATTTGCTTTTCCGGAGTGGTAGAGAATCGTGACGTCATAATCTTTTAGCAACTCCAACCACCGCCGTTATCGCAAATTTAATTCCTTTTGGGTGAATAAGTACTTGAGACTCTTGTGATCCGTGTAGATCTCACAATGCTCACCGTACAAGTAATGCCTCTACAATTTTAGCGTGAAGATAACCGCCGCTAGCTCGAGATCGTGAGTTGGGTAGTTCTTTTCATAACTCTTTAATTGGCGCGGAGCATATGCTATAACTCGGCCATTTTGCATCAAAACACACCCGAGACCAATATAAGAAGCATCACTGTACACTACATAGCTCTCCCCCAGCGTCGGCAAAGCAAGTACCGGGGTCGATGTCAACCTTTCCTTTAGTTCCTCGAAGCTCCGCTCACACTCGGGGCTCCAAATATACTTCACCCCTTTGTGGGTAAGGCACCTTAGTGGAGTAGTTATCTTGGCAAACCCCTCCACGAACTGCCGATAGTAGCCTGCAAGCCCCAAAAGCTAGAATCTCCGATACACTTGTCGGGCGATGCCAATCTTTAATAGCCTCCACTTTCTTTGGGTCCATCGAGATGCCATCACCGGATATAACATGACTCAAAAAAGTAACCTCCGAAAGCCAAAACTCACATTTCTTTAGTTTTGCATATAGCTTTTCTTTTCGGAGTGTCTCCAACACGATCCTCAAATGCTCCTCGTGTTCTTCCTCGGTCCGAGAATATACCAATACGTCGTCAATGAATACCACGACGCACCGGTCCAATAGCGGACGGAAAACTCTATTCATTAAGTCCATAAAAGCCGCCGGGGCATTAGTAAGCCCGAATGGCATGACTGTGAACTCATAGTGGCCATACCACGTACGGTACGCCGTTTATGCACATCCTTAGGCCGTATCTTCAACTGATGATACCTCGATTGAAGATCGATTTTTGAATATACCCTTGACCCTCGCAACTGATCAAACAGATCATCAATTCTCGGCAACGGGTATTTGTTCTTGACCGTCACCTTGTTCAACTCGTGATAATCCACGCAAAGTCGAAGCGTGCCATCCTTTTTCTTCACAAATAGCACCAAAGCTCCCCACGGAGACACGCTCGGCCGTACAAAGTCTTTATCGAGCAAGTCTTGCAACTATACCTTTAGCTCCTTTAGCTCAACCGGTGCCATTCTATACGGAGCCTTTGAAATTGGCGCCGCCCCGAGAATCAAATCAATAACAAACTCAACTTCCCGGTCCAGTGGCAATCCCGGTAACTCTGCCGGAAACACATCCGGATACTCGCATACCACCCGAATATTCCCCAAATCCGGGTGCTCCTTTCGGGCGTCTACGATGGTCGCCAAATAGGCCTTACAACCACCCTTAATTATTTTCCTTGCCCTCGCCGCCGATACGGTCACCGTGAAGCGCCTACTTTTACAAGCCCGATATATCAATTCTTCTTGATTAGGTTCACGGAATGGGATCACCTTACTTTCACAATCAATGACCGCGTAATACTTGGAGAGCCAGTTGATCCCCAAGATTACATCGAAGTCCCACATCTGTTTTAATACCAATAGGTCGATCGACATGATCCAATCACCTACCTGTACCGGACAATCCAAGCACTCGTCATAAACACGAAACGAATGCTCCGGTGTATTCACCGACCAATAGTCCTCATTATGCGTGATCCCTACGTTATGAGCTTGTGCAAATGATGCCGCTATGCATGAATGCGATGCACCAGTGTCAAGCAATGCTCTAGCTCTAGTGCCTCTGATCAAGATAATACCTGCCACGACGTCGTCGGGGACTGCAATCGGCTGCTCCTCCACCTGAGTGGCAAAAACCAGCCTACTGGGTGCTCGAGAAGCCTCCGGTTGACGAAGCGCTGATGAATGTCCAGCAGACACGGCGGGTGGCAGTCCCGCCTGCTGTCACGGAGTGTACTGGACTGAAGCTGATGATGGAGCAGGTGACGCACCGCCCGGACACTCCCAACTCACGTGTCCCGCTAGGCCACATCGATAACACTTCCACTCGCGCTGGGAACACTCCTTGGGCCTATGATTCCCACCGCAAATCATGCACGGAAAGGAAGTCATCTGGCTCCTACCTCCCCGCCACTGTGATCGCTGAGGTCGCGGGGGTCGCTTAGAACTCGATTGCCCCGCAGATCCACTAGCTGTCCGCTTCTTGAACTTATCTTTTTCCTTGTCTTTCTCAAATGCCTCGCGCTCCTCTCGCGCAATAGCATTCCTGCGCTCTACCCAAAGTGCACGGTCAAGTACTTCCTCGTAGGTCTTCAAGCGGAATGCATGAATAACCTTGAATATCTTGGGTTGCAACTCGCGCTCGAAAACCTCCGCTCGGTCCCTATCACCGTGAACCAAGCACGACACGCAACTGATCATGTGCGTGAACTCCCTTTCATACTCCCACACCGTTCGGCTACCTTGCCTTAACTTGCAAAAATCCTCCTTGATCTTACGCTTGTCACTTTCGGGAAAATACTCCATCAATAGCATCTCCCGAAATGCCTCCCAAGTAACGGAAGCGGAATCCAACGAGTGATTCTTTTTCGCTTGTGTCCACCATAGCCGCGCCAACCCCTCAAAGCAATGGGCCGCAAGGTGAACCTTATCCTTCTCGAGAGTGTAGATATCCTCGAATAAGGCCTCCATCGCGGCCAACCACGACTCCACCGACCACGGGTCCTTCACGTCTCCATTGAAGGGTGGTGGGTTGAATCGCTTGAATGCCGTCAACGCCGCCAACGATCGCTCCTGCTCGGCCTCAAGTACATCAGGAATAGGAGCCGATGAACCCGATCCCGATGCCGTCAGAGGAATAGCCGCCATCGGTGCCGCCACCACCACAGGAGGTGGTGCTACAGGAGCAACAGGTGTGGGTGGATCCCTCGGCACAGATGCCGCCACCGCCGCCTGCTGAGCCATCAACTCATGGAGCCGTCCAATTTGCTCCTCTTGTTGCCGCATGGCCCCGGCCAATGCCGCTACTTGGGCTCGCAGCTCGCGCACTTCATCCGATCCTGTTTGCTCGGGCACTTCATTAGGCAGTGCCGAAGTGGCTCTACGCGTGTAGCGTCTCGGGGACATTGTTCCTGAAACGTAACACACACATTAGTACTCGACACACGTGACTCTTACACGTTCCAAATAACTACCCAATTAAGCGAAAGCAATCAAGTATAATTATTTCCAACTCTCGGTGTTATGTAGTCGGCCGCCCCACAAGATCCCTTAAGAAGAAAACAATTAAGCACTTGAATTCATTTCTAATTCCTTTTAGAGAAGTACTAATGTCAACCCAATCAATTAGCTTCCGCAATTACCAAATCCACGTTAAACGTTTCCTAAGTCCCTATGGTCTCCAATCCTAAGGTTCCTAAGTCCATCCTAGACTTTTGCTTTTTTCCATCGCTCTAATACCATTATATCTGTCATGCCCCAATCCCCGCCAATTTGGTCGGGTTCGGGTCACGTCAACAGATGTCGAACGGACAGCATCTCCCCTGTCCGCCTAAGGCTCAAACAACATGTATAATTAAACAAACAACAAAGAGATTTTGCAATTATACAACTCTTGCACGAGGGCAAGCATCAATGGAGGCGAAAGCTCTAAGCTAAACATGCAACCATACATGATATTTGATTAGATTTAAACCAAATACAAGTGAACTAAAATTATTACATCTTTTTCCATTCAACCATAATTCTTATACAACTTAATCATTCCACCAAAACACATGATTGTTTACAACTTTACATTTCTCTAAAGAAAACTGGTCAATAACAGATAATCATATATAGGATGATATGCATGCATGCTTTTCCTTGTTTA
The DNA here is from genome assembly GCF_001540865.1 of Ananas comosus. Lineage (NCBI taxonomy): Eukaryota > Viridiplantae > Streptophyta > Magnoliopsida > Poales > Bromeliaceae > Ananas > Ananas comosus. The sequence continues at coordinate 5,657,852 of NC_033640.1, forward strand.
CCTTGGCTCATACCCAATTGAACCGGTTAACAATTGTTAACCCCAAAACTCACCATCATGATTCCCGTCTACCGGGGGAGGCTTTAGGCTCAACCACCCGAGGCTTTGTCAACGGGGTACTTTCCCCATGGTGTCTACACTCCGGAGTACACCGCTTGAGGAAGAGTTACCACCCTCAAGCCTAGTTAATGTGAGTATCGCTCCAATCCTCAACCTAAGGATACATAGCCACTATTCACAATGCTATTGCCATAATAGGTTTCTACCTATTTGATCATGCTACTTTCCAAGTCATATCTGTCACAATGTCACTATGGTTAAACTATATTTAACAACCAATTTCTCAATGCCAATCACATCTCTATTATCAATGTCACATTTGTTTACTATTGTTCAAGTCCAAGTCTCACATTCATACCACTTTAGGGTTCTACCATACATGTCCATTATGCTTCTATCATTCTCTATATTCAACTACGTTAGAAGCATGTAAATGAAATCAAACCAAAGTTCACATGTAATTTAACCCTACTATGCACGAATGACTATACATCAATATGCTCAATAAAAGGTGAAATAGACATAAAGGGGAATCTAATGATTCCAGCGTGCACCCCCCACCTTGAATATAGTAGTAGGGTTGTAGTTCAACTCTCGCGATTTTAGGACGCCTATCCCGCGACCTAAACCCAAAAATAAAGCCAAATTAGGCCCTATATACAAGATCTCATATCTAGACTTTTTGTAACATTAAACGAAGTTGTCCCACGCGTCGGGAATATGCCTAATTAGGTTTCCAAGAGGTCAATTTACCTCGGAAACAACCAAAGGCAAAAGTCCCAAAATCCATGCCCTAACAATGCCATATTTAAATTTCTCCTAGATTGATCTCATCTCTAAGCAAATGATAGTTTAGAATCATCTAGGAAGCTCTCTAATGCTATTACCAAGCCTCTAGAACCATTCCTAGGGCATCTACTTTGGATTTTAACAATCCACCATAAGAGGGTTCCAAGAAAACCATGTTTTCATGGTGTTCAAGACTCTAGCATGCTTCTAATGCCTCTTAAGAGACCAAAACTCTAAAACCTAAGGTTTAAATCCTAACTGTAGAGGAGTTCATGCACAAAACTTACCTTAGCCACGAGCTCACCCAAGATCCTTCTTGTTGGAGAGCCCCAAGAACCACCAAAGCCTCCAAAACCTACTTCTCCAAGCTTCTACTTCTTCTTCTTCTCCTTCTAGAGAAGCTTTCTAGAGAGAGAAAGAGAGAATGAGAGAGGAAGAGAGTTTGGAGTATTTCCTGTGAAGGGGAGAGGGGTTGGGTATATTACATGTTGTAACAATTGCAACAAAGCCCCCCAAAAGTCTTATTTGCAACAGGTCATTTCCTTGCTGCCAGACCAAAGTGTACCGGTACACGGGATGCTGTCACCGGTAACACAATTACGCAGAGGCCAAACCCGAAAGCAATTCTCGCAGGTTTTTCCAAAGTGTACCGGTACAAACCAGGGGTGTCACCGGTAACACAGGCAAAGTTTCTCAAACCCGAGAGCTTCTCCCTCTCGGCCTGCAATGCTGTACCAGTGNTCCAAAACTTAAGGTTTAAAATCAAACCCTAGAGTTCTACTTGCAAGAGAACTCACCTTTGCCCAAGCTACACCAAGATCCTTCTTGTTGGAGAGCCTCTATAACCACCAAAGCCTCCAAAATCCTCTTCAAAATCTTCCTCTCCACCTTCTCCAAGCCCTAGGCCAAGCTTTCTAGAGAGAGAAAGAGAGAATGAGAGAGGAAGAGAGTTTGGAGTATTTCCTGTGAAGGGGAGAGGGGTTGGGTATATTACATGTTGTAACAATTGCAACAAAGCCCCCCAAAAGTCTTATTTGCAACAGGTCATTTCCTTGCTGCCAGACCAAAGTGTACCGGTACACGGGATGCTGTCACCGGTAACACAATTACGCAGAGGCCAAACCCGAAAGCAATTCTCGCAGGTTTTTCCAAAGTGTACCGGTACAAACCAGGGGTGTCACCGGTAACACAGGCAAAGTTTCTCAAACCCGAGAGCTTCTCCCTCTCGGCCTGCAATGCTGTACCAGTGACAACTCGATGGTTGTACCGGTACACTTTGCTCAAGAATGCAGTTTTGCGCCGTTTTCGATTCTGTTTCGCGCCGTTCGATGCTAAAACCTTTCTGACACCTCTTAAACTCATTCTTAGCCTTTCCAACATGGTTGGAATGCTAAATGCAACTCGTCCATCCATCTTTTTCGCATACTTTAGTCAATTTGGCTAAAATTCGACAATTTCTTCCGGATTTCAATATGCTACAGTACAAATCTTCCAATTTCTTTTATAATTTCGTTGGTGTCGTCTCACTGGCTACGTTGTAAAGAAGCTCATCTGCTAATAATAGATGAAGCGCACTCAATTGCTTCCGCTCCATCTTCGTCCATGCCACATCCGTGACCTCCGCCGACTTCGCCTCTTTCCTGTTCAACGTTTCATCCAAATCCTGTTGTACGGGGATCGCTCTTACTTTAATCTGCCACAATCCGAAATTGTTCTTGTCGTCGAACTTCTCGATTTTGAATTTCGTGGCCATCTCCATTGATCTCTCCCGTAGATCGGTAACCTTAAGCTCCGATACCAATTGTTGGAAATCTGGTAGTCACCCTGGTATTGAATTTTAAAAATCCTCAACCTGCTCTGATACCGACTATTATTAATTCGGTACCGCTTGTTGGGATTCTGCAATGAAAGTGTCAAATCGAATTTTTATCATAAGCATGTCTTCTCAGCAGGAGCTGATACAATGAAATAAGATTCATTAAATAAGAGAGAGAATATATCTAACTCCTCTTTTGCATAGAGTAGCTACGACCCAAGTCCTCTTTCTGAATCTCTCCTACTCTTCTCTCGTCTTCTATAATCTTAGAATACAACTCTCCATATGCACCGGTGCACTAGATGCATTCAACTTGGCCCAAGCTCTCCCTGGTACGGACTCCACCTTTCAGCCGTACTACTCTCAAGAGCTATTTAATCTGGCCATACTTACCTTCTCACAGCCTAGGCTAATTAGTCCTCAATGCATTATATATAATGCATTATATATTAAATCAATATTATACTCTAATTAATATTGTTTGCAATCCGGTACTCGCACTGGTACCGGATCTTAGGAATCCGTAAACTGCTTTGATACCGATTGCTGTGGATCCGGTATCGATTGTTGGGATTCCGCAAAGGAACCGACAAAAAATTTTTACTGTAAACTCGTCTCCACAGCAAAAGTCGATACAATTATAAAAGAGAGAAAAAACCAAATAGAAAATATGCAGCTAAAGTAAGATTCATTAAATAAGAGAAGATTACATATGACTTCTCTTCTGCATAGAGTAGCTACAACCTGAGCCCTCTTTTTGAACCTCTCCTGCCCTTCCCCTTCTATAAACCCATAAAAAAAGACTTCTCTCTTTTTCTCTCTCACATGCACTAGTGCACTAGGTGCACACAACAAGGCCTAGGCTTCTCCATGGTACCATCACCACTATAAAAGGCTGTCACGTGCCGGGGCTGTTTTAGAAATCAGAGCTTGTGGAAAATGTGCTATTTTTTAAAAAAATTATCTAGCTTACGAGACGTACAGATACGCCACAAATACAAAGTTTTTCTATCCACACAGATAGTCACCCTTATATTCACATCCATATATATATAGAGAACGATTTAGCAAAACCTATTAGTTAAAAGTGCTCCCCACCCGGAAGCTTTGTTTTTAAACTCTAGATAAACATCAATCAAAACCATTCAAAATCCTTTTGAAAATTATTTCCCACACGGAAACTCAATCTTTTAAAGTCGATTGCCACGAGAGTTAGAAAACTAAATAACTCAAATCCAAAGAACTAAAATGTCAAATCCAAGTACATGCATAATCGAAAACCCAAATTCATACGAATCCAAGATTACTATTTATGCAATAATATTCCGATCGTCTAACTGAACCATTCAATTATTTAGTCTACTAAAAGAAGTACAAAGAAAAGAACCGGGGAAAGGACTGCTAATGCGATCTAGCCTTGTCGTCCTCACGTACTATCCCGACCCTCACCGCCCGAGCTACCTGAAAAATGGTGGGAGGTAAGAACATATAAACAAGTTTTCCCCTGCCAGTGGGTACCACAAGCCGATGAAGGCAAGCTGCACTCACCGACAGATGGAAGAGATAAACAACAGTAGTAAACAGATAAATTAGGTATAGTAGCAATTCAATAACATTAATAATAAATGCGAATGTAACCGCTATTGCATGATCAGGTAGAAATCGACAACAAGCATAATCAACAAATGTACTACAACAGTAGCAATAATGACTGGAAAAGAGCTGCATCTACCACTTAATACATAACTATCTACTATTGTAAAGAATAACAAGATACACCAATGTATCAAATGGATGAATAACACCAACAACCAAATCAACTATTATATTAGTCTAAAGACCTCAGGCTAAGCTACGTCTTGCTCGCCCTCTCCCTCCCGGCATATAACCCTAACAGGCACCTTGTAGGGCTCATGAGTCGGATGTACGACTACTTTTTCGGAAAAGAACACCCTCTTGTAGTGGATCAAACCGCTAGTATACGTGAAGATGCTCACGAGCTGTGGCAATCAATACAATATGCTCAATGGACCACAACGGCAACTAGCCAAAAGAGAATCCACAAATGTCTGACCAAATCAGGAGCACTGTTTTCGAAGTAAATGTCACCATGTCATTGATCTATACGGTTTATATAATCAAGTCACCATGTACGAGATATGAAAATCATCATACAATGGATATACAATATCACCATGTAACTAATACGAATGCCACCAAGTCACTAACCTATAAGGTCTATATAATCAAGTCACCACGTACGAGAAACGAAAAGTCATCATGCAACGGATATACAATATCACTGTGTAACTAATATGAATGTCACCAACCACTGTAATCAAATCATGACAACTAATCATAAACAATGCTACTCTACAACTAGATCATGACACCATAGATGAGAATAAATTGTAGAGTAAAGAACAGAAAATAAGTGAGGTACAAAAGCTCAGTAGACAAGCATGTATATATATTACTCAAATCAAAGGGGGTACGAAGGAAAGAAATCACCGAGAAGGCACCGCTGAACTGATTTCGGATCGAAGCACCCACCTCTACTGTAGAATGAAATCGAGTCGTCGCCCCATGTTGATGCCACTCACAATCCAAACCTATGCAAAGTCCCATCCAAAACCGTAATTAGCTCAAACCTGCTAATCACAAAAGCTATGATTCTATGTGAATCCAAATAGGCGAACAATTTGATTTTCAGATCCTGTTAAATGGTCACCAAAAGATCGCTCGATTGTCGCACCGACTCGTCGGAACGTCACCCAAACCCACGAGGTGTGCCGAAATAAGACCCACACTTATCCTACCTCTTCTGCTGCCCCAACACATCAATTTAATGCAATTAGGGCAGCTGCACATGTAGTGCGACGAAACAGAAAACCAAGATCCCGAAAATCACCAATTTAGCTCCCGGGATGCCCATTTTGGCACCAAAACACCCACAGCCCTCTTGCTGTGACCAGAAGTGTCAAACCTCACACAAAAATCAGCCAATAAGACTCATACTCTGCTACGAACAGTAGCAACCCGCTTGACAAGAAACCATGCCCAAAACCGCTCTATTTCGGTATTTTGGGGTCCGGATTAGTCCTCAAGTGTTCCAAAACATCCCGAAATTCAATCAACCATTCTCACTATCTAAAAACACTCTTTGGGTGTTAGGACAGCCGCACGCTGAGTGGTGCGATCCGAGTGCAAAAACTCCAAAATCAATCTACTGGGCTCCCGAAAATCATCATTTTTGACTTTGGAACCCACCTAGGGTCCATTGCTGGTCCGTGCTTTGCACCAGCGAGGTTCTAATCAGGCGACGAGGCTACCCTATTGCTGCTACCAGCAGCAAAACCTGTTTCGCGAGAACGAAGCCCGGAATCACCTATATTATACATCTAATCTACCGTTTACATGTCAATCACCATGACATTCCCATCGAGGAGTTCCTGGACCTCAAACATCAAGTTCGAACCATTCAAGCAAGAACCCATGCTATCCGAGATAGCAACAACTCTCAACAAATACTAAAGGATCAGCTACGTGGAAATTTGCCGAACCAGATTTCTGAAATCACCGAAACAGGCTCCGAAACCCTCTCGTCGCTAATCTACCGCCTTCGTACTTTGATGATGGCAGTAGCAACCAGCCAATAAGGCATGGGGGGTTCTCAGGCTATGCACAATACTAGAACACCAAAGCCCACCTAATAACCAGTCAATTTGACTCGTCTCGATGTTACGAGACTCGAGCTCATTATCCAGAGTGCAACTGACAGTCGGGGAGCATCAATACAATAAGAAAGTCCANCCAGTCAATTTGACTCGTCTCGATGTTACGAGACTCGAGCTCATTATCCAGAGTGCAACTGACAGTCGGGGAGCATCAATACAATAAGAAAGTCCAACAAAAGCATGAACCCGTAAGCGACCAAGTTCGTCGCACACACTAGAACCTCGTTGATCGCGAAGGTGAGCATGGTACTCTACAGGATTCCAGAAGTGCGGTGCTTATGCTAGGATGCTTGTCGAAGTCGCTGGTGGCCAAAAAATAAAGATTGGACAAGATTGCCCCAAGGAACCTAGCTCTGGCAGAACTAGGGCTCCTTGTAATCGACAGTTGGCGGTATGGCAGTAGGGTGCTATGACGATGCGGCAGCGGCATTAGGGTCAAAACCTCAACCGCGGCTAGGGTAGAGTACAGGCTCGGGGGTGGCTTGGGCGGCGCCGGTGGGTCTCTTAGGATCGACAATATCGCTGTACGGCGACGTAGTGCAATGGCGGCAACCGGGTGGTTCCCCACGGCCGTATGAGGTCTTCGGCCATCTCTTTGGCCACGGTGGCTCCCCAGGGCACAGTGGCTTCGGGGAAGCCTCATGGACAACTGTCTGGGGTCCGGTGGTGATGCCAGCGGCGGTCCTGGTCCACGGCAGTTGGGCACAAGATGGTTCGGGTCATCCCCCCACCCTATAAAGCTATTGAGGGGATAGAGAGAGAAGAATAGGATCTCTTCTTCTTCTTCAGCGGCTGGAAGCAGTGAGGGCGACGACGAGGATCTCTCTGGTAGGCCAGGGAGAAGGAGGTGAGGGATTAGGGCTAGGGTTTAAGGTTTAATTAACCCTAATCACCTCAAAACCTATATATATTCTCTTAATCCTAGAGAATAATTGCCCAAAAACCCACGAAACCTCAAAATTTACGATCCAATCCCCTTCCATAATTTTCTCTCGCAGAAAGACCCCTACTCGTGCATTTTTCACGCAAAACAGAGAGCCAGGTGAATTTAAAAAGCTAGAACATTATGTATAAATTAACCTATCTACGATAACGACAGTTTTTCTCAAAAAACATGCGTTGAACACAAACCCGTCAGTGTCATTGACTCCGGCACAGTCAATCCATTGAAAACGAACTATTGGATCGCCCGAAACAGAGTCTGATACACGTCCCAAGCTCAGCTCTCTCCTCGGTCACAACCGAAAACGTGGGTTACTATTCATTTTAAGTGAAAAGTACTAATCGCGTAAAATCTTTATTTTAAATTATTTTTTACTGAAATTTGACGGACAGTTTTAAAATTAAAATACACATGATAACATTTAAAAATATGATAAGTTTATATAGAAAAAAATCTCAATCCTCACAAAGGCTCTCTCTCATCCGTACATCATCTAGGCTCATTCACCAATTTGCATACATAAAGCCATATATAAGGCTCTACCCAAGATGCACTACAACAAAAGCGGTCTATAGCGACACTTTTAAATGTAGGTACATGTCAAAAAAGTGCTGCTAGCTAAAATTACCGACACTTTTAAAAAGTGTTGCTATATGTGGGGTCGCTAGATATATAGTGACAGTTAAAGAGTGTTGCTATAACCTAAAAGAGTGCTGCTAATTTACTAACACTTATTTAAGCATTTAGCAACCGCCGAAACTCTATCTCGTTGGCTGCGGTGGTGGAGGAGGACGACAGAAAAGGCTCTTCGTCTAGAATTTCAGTGGATTGAGTGAAGAGAGAAGAAAAGATGGTAATTGATTTTTCTTTTTTTTTTTTCTTTTCTGTTTGTAATCGGGCCAAATGGACTGAGTGTGGTGGGTTGAGTAGAGTAATCTTTTATTTTTGGTTGGATTGGCTTTATATTTAGACATTAGTAGATATTATTTTAAGTTTTAGGATAAATGGGACACTTACTCAAAAGTGTCCCAAACATGTGTCCGTATAATCTAATTCTGTTGTAGTGATGTACCCAAATTCTAGGATAATTACAATTCCTACTCCAAATAGTATTTAAATTTATATTTAGTTTATCTCTAAAAAATTTAAATATTAATTAGAGTATAAATTTAACTATATTAGGATAAATATTTATATTTATTGTAAAATTCCTAAACATCACTTTCCTTTCCATATATAAATTTAGATGAAGAGACAACCAGAGAAATTTTAATTATGCATGTGACAGATGAGTATACTCCCTGAGTTGTTTATATTGTATTTCAAAAATTATTTGAATGTCTCCTTTTGTACTCTGACATTTTTTTTTAAATAAGCATTTTTCTTAGGACTATCTATCAAGCTAAAACCTTGAGATGTAACATAACAATAGTACGTGAAAAAAAAAAATGTAGAAAAACAGAGCACATTAGTAAGAATCTAATGTGTCAAAATTTTAAATAGAAATTGTAAAGTAATTCATATCATACACTTTTTAGGTAAGTATATATTCCTCGAAAAAAAAAAAAAGGTCCTCATTCCCAGTAGCTTCATTTTTTTTCCCCACCATTTTTACCATCCTCGGAAATAAAGCTCAATATTAATTCCATGCCATTTCTTAAAATTTATTTGCAGCTTCCTCTAGAAGCGCGTGGTAGTCACCAAACATGAATCCAACTTTTCCAATCTCACGCATTTAATTAACTTAGTTGACCAACACAAAGAAGAAGACACAAATAATAGGGAAAACTTCAAATACCACCCTGATAGTTCCACACATTTTCATTTTAGTATTTTAAAATTTAAAATATATCAATTTAGTGTTATATAGTTTTATTTTTATGATCTTTTTATTATCGATTCTACTAATTTTTTTCGTTAAATTAGTGACAAAGTTACAACTAAAAAATACTAAAGTAAATATTTGATAAATTTAGGTGGAATATCTAAAGTTTTTTTTTACATATAATTTAACGAAATTTAACGTTGAAGTTGATGATCAGATAAAAAATAAAATCACAGGACACTAACTTGATACACTTTAAACCGCAGGATACTAAAGTAAGAAAGTGCGAAATCACAGCGATGGTATTTGAAGTTTACCCTAAATAATAAAAGAAAGAAAAAAACTACTATATATAAAGGTGAATATGCTCGTCAGCACGTTTTCATCAGGAGTCAAAGTTGACTTATTTTGATGTTCTTAGGTCATTTAGTTGGTAAACGAATTTGTATGAACACTCCAAAAAGCAGCCCTTCAGTTTGTCACGTAAGATTCTGAAAATTTAAAACAACTTAATTAGGAGTGTTTATTTGGGTTAACACTACAAAATTTAGATCTTTTGCGACCCACAATATTTGTTGGTATAGAACAGAAATTCATTGCTACTGCTTTTTAGAATACGAGAGATAATTATTTTCAGAATATTAAGCTTATCGGTTATAGGTGAATCTCATTAGCTTAGCCAAAGATTGATCAATAAACTAATATTTCTGCTCTCTATGAATTTACTTTATCTTCGAATTAAAATTATTTCAAATCAAACACCATGTTAGGTCACTGAAATAAAAAAGAGTGCGGCGTTATAATAGTAGTCAAAACTGTTGTTGTTTTATTAGACATTTGTTGTTGGACAATTAAAATTCGAATGATGAATCATAATTCTGCAGCATTTCTTCAAACTTTTAGTTGAGTTTCAATCTTGTTCTCAAACATTTTGAGTTTGATGCTTGAGATTATAACTCTTGAAAATACTTCACTTCAATTTAATTTTATCCTTCTCAATCATAAAGGAAAATTTGTCAGAGTTGAGCTAGAGTGCTTGTGGAAGTACAGAGATCCCGCCACATGTATAGAATTCTGTTATATATGTCTCGAATTCTAGTACCGTAAGGTCTTTTAACCCTATTCTGTTTTGATTATTCCATTAAGTTAAGTTTAGATTATGTCTAATCTTATTAAGATATTTCCTAATCTTATGGGTTTGTATTTCTAGTTGTATTAGAATTTAGCCAATATTATAAATATACCTATTATTTCATTGATGTGGTGCGGAAGATGAGAGAGAAAATATGAGTGTATTTTTGGGATTAGGGTTTTGCTAGAGAGGCATATTTTGTGTACCACTTTGATTATAATGAAGATTTCCACTCCGTCTTCGACCGTGAATGTAGGCTGGTGGCTGAACCACGTAAATATTGTGTGATTTCTTTTTCTTCTCTCTTTCTCGGATCGCTTTTGGTATTTTTGCATCCGACAACTAGGTCTTTTTGGTTTTAATTCTAACAAACTGGTATCAGAGCCTTTCTATTCCCTTTGAGGATTAAGATGATGACGAAGTTCGAGATTCAGAAATTTGACAGGACAAACAGTTTCGCATTATGGCAAGTCAAGATGCGTGCTATATTGACGCAGCAAGGATTGCAGAAGGCACTGTTGGAAAAGGAAAAGATGCCGATTCGTTAACGGCGGAGCAGAAAGAGGAGATTGGTGACAAAGCTCTTACGGCAATACAATTCTGTTTATCCGATGAGGTATTGTGCGAGGTCTTGAATGAAAAGACCGGTGCAGGGCTTTGGCTTAAATTGGAGTCTCTCTACATGACGAAATCTCTCCCCAACAAGCTATATTTAAAGCAACGTCTCTTCATGTTGCGCAAGGCGAAAGGTACCTCTATTAAGTCACATTTAGATAAATTTAATTATATTATTATGGATCTCCGCTCGATAGATATTAAAATTAAGGAAAAAGATGAAGCCGTTTTATTATTATGTTCTCTACCGCCCTCTTACAAGAAGTTTCATGAGACCTTTTTGTTTGGACGAGATACTCTATGTCTCGATAATGTTAAATCCTCTTTACTTTCAAAAGAGAGAATTGACATGCAGATAAGCAACGAGACAGGTGGAGCTTAAGGACAAGATTTGGTCGCTAGAGAGGAATCTCGAGAGAAGGGTTCCGGTAATAGAGGTACATCTAGATCAAAGTCAAAGTACAGGAATCTAATTTGTGGTTATTGTAAGAAGAATGGTCATATAAAAGCTGATTGTTTCAACTTGAAAAATAAAGAGCAGCAGAAGAATAACGGTGATAAAAACCTAGGTCAGAAAAACACCAATACTGAAGCAGAAGCAAGTGTTGCAGCAGGAGAATCAGATAAAAATGATGTCGTCTTCACAGTTACAGATAAGACACACAGATAGGATGAGCGGCTTATGGACTCTGCGTGCTCCTTCCATATCTGCACGCATAGAGAATGGTTCTCGACTTACAAGCTTATTAAAGGTGGAGATGTATTGATGGGAAATCACTCTAAGTGTGCAGTTATTGGAATTGGCACTGTTCGAGTACGGATGTTCGACGGAGTAGTGAGGACTATATCTGAGGTTCGGCATGTTCCAAATATGAGAAAAAATTCGATCCATTAGGTATACTTGATGCTAAAGGCTTTAAGTATTCTTTAGCTGATGGATTAATGAAGGTCGCTAAAGAAAATCTTGTAGTGATGAAGGCCAAGTTGTCCACATGTTATATATTCTACAAGGTTCCACAGTGACAGGTTCAACAGTGGTGACTTCTTCCTCTATGTCAGATTCTGATAGCACCAAATTATAGCATATGTGACTGGGACATATGAGTGAATATGGTATGATGAAGTTGGGTGAGAGAGGTCTGCTTGGTAGCGAGAGTTTAGAAAAATTGGACTTCTGCGAGCATTGTGTTCTTGGCAAACAAAAGAGAGTCAGCTTTAAGGCTGCAGTTCACCGGACAAAAGGTACTCTGGACTATATTCATTCTGATCTTTGGGGACTCTCTTGTACTCCTACTCATGGTGGTTCTAGATATATATTGACTTTTATTGATGACTATTCTCGTAAAGTGTGGGTGTTCTTTCTAAAAAGTAAGGATAAGGTGTTCAATTATTTCAAGCAGTGGAAGGTCACGATTGAGAAGCAAACTAAAAGAAGATCCAAAGATTAAGGACCGACAACGGTTTGGAATTCTATTTATCAGAGTTTGAAGAATTCTGTAAGAAAAAAAGGATCGTTAGACATAAGACCGTCAGGCATACTCCACAGCAAAATGGGGTGGCCGAACAGATGAATAGAACTCTTTTTGAGAGAGCCCGTTGTATGCTCTGTAATGCTGGCTTAGCTAAGAGTTTCTGGGTAGAGACGATCTCTATGGCATGTTATTTGGTGAATCAATTTCCACATTCAGCACTTGATTGCAAAACTCCGAAGGAGGTATGGTCTGGTAGCCCTTCTGATTATTCTAATTTGCGAATATTTGGTTGTTCTGCTTATATTCATATAAATGAAGGTAAGTTAGAACCTAAGGCTAAAAAGTGTATTTTTATTGGTTATGCATCGGGGGTTAAGGGATATAGATTGTGGTGTCCTGAATCGTCTAAATTAATTATTAGTAGGGATGTCATATTTGATGAGTCTGTTATGTTATAACCTAACCGTAATTCTTCTTATTAAACCCCGAGTACTAGCAAGCAGGTGGAGGCAGAGACCGGTAGTATGAGGATTCGGCTCCTCGGCACTTTGTACCACCTTTGGTCAAAATGAGCACAGCGTGGCGAGAGAGATGATTGGACATAGTCCGTACGCTGTTCCGGTAATGTCGGAAAGGTTAAAGTTGAGTTTTGAAGGAGATTAACTGGTTTTAGCATTGTTCGGCGTGAAATTAGGCTCAAACACTGCTAAAACTGCAGTCTGGGCACTGCGTACTGGTACTGGGCCGTGGTACCGGTACTTGGCAGTGAAGTAGAGAAAGTCTGCTCTCGGATTTGGGAGAGCAGGGCGGTGTACCGGTACTGGAGGTCAAATACCGGTACCTAATAAATAACCCGAGAGGAGGTTGCTCTCGGGTTTGGTTGCTGCAAAGCGGGGTATCGGTACTGGAGGCGGAGTACCGGTACTAGGGCACTCGCGTACCGATACTTGGGCCCATGTACCGGTACTCGGCGGCCTGCGCAGATTGGGTGCTTTCGGGTTTGGCTGTCCATCCGGGGGTACCGATACTCAAGCCCGAGTACCGATACCCAATGTTAAAACTGCAGAACGGACACTGTTGCTATTTTAGATTGTTGGAGGGTCTAAAAGTAATTGTGGCAGCCTATAAATAACTCCAACCTCCTCCATCTCTGCATACATGCAGAAAACACCCTCCCTCACTCTTTCTACTCCATTTCTCTCCCTCATTCTCTCTAAAGATCTCTCCAATAAGGCTTTTGGAGAAGATTTGAAGGTGGATTTAGAGTTTTGAATGAACAAGAGCTCTCCTACAAGGTGGAGCTTGGAGTGCTAGTAGGCTAAGGTGAGGCTTCTTGCAAGATCTTTGTTAGGGTTTGATTTTATGCCCTAGAACACTTGGTTTTGAGTCTCTTGCAAGAATGGGAACCTAGATAATCATAGGAATCTCATGATGAACACATGGTGTTCATGGCATAAGACCCTAGGGTTGAAATTAGGGTTTTTGTGGAATTTGGGTTTATAGCTAAATTGACCCTTTGTAAATCTAATTGAAGGTAAAACCGACGTGGTGAGCAACTCGGATCGGAGTTCCTACGGGTTTACGGCGAACCGTTGAAGAAAAACACCATTTTCTATTCGTTTCCCTTGGGTCGAGCTAAGGCGGTGTCGTAAAATCACGAAGCTTGGAATCTCGCCTCTTAGCATCAAGCCAAGGTAGGGGGTGCTATCCGAAACAATCGAATTTTCTTTTATGTCTATGTTGCTATTATTTAGCATATGTGTATACATGTTGACATCATGGATTATAGGATATGTGGTTAAATGTATTTCAATTCCTTGCATTCTTCCTTGGTAAAAATAGAAATCAGGAGTTGGACACATGATTAGTGGATGCATGAGGATTAGGTCTTGACATGGAATCCTACAGTGCCGAGAACAATTGTAAACTTGAACAATGTAGTGACATAAAAAGGTGGCATTTGGAATTAGTGTATAGATGACACTATGACATGGATATTGGGGTTGGTAGATCCCCTAGTGTGTTGTTATCCCTAATTGGTAGGGTATCCTCGAGCTTAGAGGATTGGATCGTACTCACTTAGTCTGTTTTAGCTTGGCGGTGTTCGCTCCACCCAAGCAGTGGGCTCCGGAGTCATCACACCTTGGGTTAACGTACTTACCCAGCAAACGGTCCCGAGTGAGTGTAGCACAGAGTCTCCTCACTTATGGAATTTAGTTGTGAGTTGGGCTTAACCTTAGGGTTAGCCAGTGTGATTGGGTTACAAGCAAATGAATGGCATGCATCATGAGCATAGTGGTTACCTTATTCATACCAAGTTGTTGAGGCATAGTAGCACGTTAGCATTTCATATTCCTTTGTTTATCTCTCTACTTATGCCTACTTAGACCTGGTAGAAAAATCGGCGGGGTCGGTGGCCGAACCTACTGGGAACTTTGTTAGTTCTCATCCCATGTTGTTGCAGGGCCTAGCACGAGCGACGCGGTCGAGGATCGTGGCAAGGGCATAGCGCCCTAGGTAGTGGACTTTTCTTGCATTAGTTTACATTGTATGTACCATGTGAGGGTTATGTTGTATTTTGGAGAGAACATGTAGTGAGGATATGATGTATTAACTAAAGATTTGCATTTCGGTGAATTGTAAAAAGATGATTAAACAAGTGGATGAATGTAATAGTTTAGCTAAATTTCTCTCTTGCTCTTGTGGTTTTCTCTCGCGCTTATCATGTGTATTGATTATGTTTTACCTGGGCAAACTAAATATATATGACATTGTTGAGCCTTGGGCAGATAGGGGAAACCTTGTTCGTTCGGCGGACCACCCACGAGCCTGAACCGACCAAATTGGCGGTTGCTGGGCGTGGTGCGTGACAAGTAGTATAATTCAGACTCAGGATTCTTCTCAGTCAAAACAAGTTCAGTCGGCAGACACCTCAATAACTTAAACCCCACAAGTTGAGAGGCAGAGCATTGCTAAAGGCTGAGCGAGGAGACCAGACAAACCACCGCAAAGATAAGGTTATGAAAATATGGTTGCTTACGCTCTTTCAGTGGCACAAGATACAGAAGAAGAAGGTGAACCTTCCACATGTAATCAAGCTATTTCTGGTGCCAGTTCTGCAGAGTGGTTCGTGGCGATGAATGAGGAGATGGACTCTCTCCGTAAGAAACGCACATGGGAGTTGGGCAAAAAAACTGTTGGCTGCAAGTGGGTCTTCAAGAAAAAGGACGGAATCCCCGGCGTGGAAGATACAAGGTATAAAGCTCGTTTAGTTGTTAAGGGCTACAATTAGGTAGAAGGTGTTGACTTTAATGACATTTTCTCACCCGTCGTGAAGCATACTTCTATTCGTGTTCTTTTATCGTTAGTAGCCATGAATGACCTGTATCTTGAGTCACTTGATGTTAAGACAGCTTTTCTGCATGGAGAACTTAAGGAGCAAATTTATATAAAACTGTCGGGGGGATTCATTGTTGAAGAAAAGGAGGACCATGTTTGCCTGTTAAAGAAATCGCTTTATGGCTTAAAGCAGTCTCCTCGACAATGGTATAAGCGGTTCGACTCTTTTATGACAGGTCACAGATATTTTAGAAGCAAGCGTGACAGTTGTGTGTACTTCAGAAAGCTTGATAAGGGATCTTTCATATATTTGTTGCTCTATGTCGATGATATGTTAATTGCTTCTAACGACATAGTTGAGATAAATAAATTGAAGACTTTACTTAAGGGTGAGTTTGAGATGAAAGATTTAGGTGCTGCTAAGAAAATCCTTAGTATGGAAATTAAGAGGAACAACAAGTCAGGACTACTATATTTGACACACGAGAAATATATAGAGA
Source organism: Ananas comosus (assembly GCF_001540865.1). Lineage (NCBI taxonomy): Eukaryota > Viridiplantae > Streptophyta > Magnoliopsida > Poales > Bromeliaceae > Ananas > Ananas comosus. The sequence goes on from NC_033640.1 coordinate 5,674,080, forward strand.
AGATTTTAAAGCGTTTCGGAATGACTGACGCGAAACTGGTGAGCACTCCTTTTGCGACGCATTTCAAACTTTCCGCCGAGTTATCACCACAGTCCGATGATGAGCGGGAGTACATGTCTCATGTTCCCTATTCTAGTGCTGTCGGGAGTATCATATACGCCATGGTTTGCACACGGCCAAACATCTCCTACTCAGTGAGCATGGTTAGCTGATATATGACCAATCCTGGTAAGGGTCATTGGCAGGCTATACTTACGAGGTACCACTAGCACTTGTTTGGAGTTTTGCAGGTGTAAGGATAGTGTGGTTGGATATGTTGATTCGGATTTTGCGAGTGATTTGAATAGGAGGAGATCACTTTTAAGTTATGTATTCTCTATTGGCGGATGTGCAGTTAGTTGGAAAGCTTCACTACAACCTATTGTCGCCTTGTCTACGACAGAGGCAGAATATATTGCTATGACAGAGGGTGTGAAGAAAGCTATGTGGCTAAGAGGCTTATTTGAAGAGCTTACTTCTTGTTGGGATCTGACGATTGTTTATTCAGATAGTCAAAGTGCTATTCATTTGTCGAAAGATCAGATGTTTCATGAGAGGACAAAGCACATCGATATAAAGTTTCACTTTGTTCGGGATGTGATTGGGAAACGCCCGATGATTGTTAAGAAAATTGGTACTAAGGACAATCCGACCGATATGCTTACTAAGTCTCTTACTATTATCAAGTTCAAGCATTGTTTGGACTTGGTGGCAGTTAGCAGCATTTGAGGCCCTATGGGGCGTTTGGAGAAGATGGAACACGGAGCGTTAAGGAGTATTGAGGCAAATTAAATTCAAGATGGCATTTTGTGGTGACCTCGACATAGCGGCTACACTACAAATTAAACTAAGGTGGAGATTGTTAAATTTGGTTTGATTTGTAGTTACCTAAATTGGAGTTAAATCCTAATCTAATTGGGATTAGATATAATTTAGATTTAATTTGGCAATATGGATTATGTAATATACTGAATTTTAGGCCTATTTGCAAGTACGAGGGTTGGATTGGCTTTTGGAACTGGTCCACAATTTTTGACAGACCTTTGAAAGGTTTTGACAAGTTAATGAAGTGAGAAGGTAATTGGAAATGGAAAAATGCATTGCAAATTAATTGCAATGCTCTGAATTTGATAAATTGTGAAGTTTGAATATGGAAAATGGTAAATGGGATTACCCTACATATTCTAAAGGGCTGGGACAAGTGTTTGGACAAGTTAGAGAAGTGGTGGAATGGTTAAAAGCAAAAAAGCGCATTGCTGTGGCTTTCTCTCGAATTTTTGCATTGTGTACCGGTACAACATCAATGCTGTACCGGTACAGCAAGCAGCAGAGTCTGCAGCTGCGTGGCAGCAGGGCTATTTTGGTCTTTTCACATCTTTTACTCAGCCTTATCCTCCTAGCTCGACCTCTGGACCCCTTCAGATGGTGCTGGAGCTCAGAGAAAGGCATCTTCACCTCCTCCACTATCTCTCTCTAGGATTTTTCTCTCTCTACAAAGACGTCGTCGTTTTGCGCCAGTTTCGCGTCCCGCTCGACGCTCGCTGTTTAGGTGGACTTGGGGCCAGCTTTTAAAAGGTAAAATGGAGTGTTTTGACAGTATGCTTCATGTTTAATGCTGAGAATTACTGACAAAGAGTTTTAGAGGGATATTTAACTTGATTTCTCTCTAGTTCATCGTGTAGCGNCTCTTTTCTTATCTTTCCCTGCATTAAGTTATTTTTCTGAATCTATTTTTCGTCGTTCCGATTCTAACAAACTAGTATCAGAGCCGAAATGTTCGTTTGGGTATTTAAGGCATCGGCGAAGTTTGAGATCGAGAAGTTTAATTGCTCCGGCAGTTTCGCTCTACGACAAGTTGTCGTTCTGATGCAACAGAGGTTGCAAAAGGTGCTATTGGAGAATGAGAAGATTAGCACTTCAGAGAATCCCGCAGATTTGCTCATTAAGTTTTTTAGGAGATCAAGGTCAAGTATTCTGTAAACTTGTTCGCGTGTGCAGTAGCACTTCAGGAGCTTTTGGGATTTTGGTAGAGAAGACAGAGAATTCAAACCAAGGTGGAGATTGTTAGATATGTCTCGAATTCTAGTATTGCAAGGTCTTCTAACCCTATTCTGTTTTGATTATCCAATTAAGTTAAGTTTAGATTATAACTAATCTTATTGAGATATTCCTAATCTTAGTGGGTTTGTTTTCCTAATTGTATTAGGATTTAACCACTATTATAAATATACCTATTATTTCATTGATGTAGTGCGGAAGATGAGAGAAAAAATATAGGTGTATTTTTGGGATTAGAGTTTTGCGAGAGAGGCATATTTTGTATACCACTTTGAATATAATGAAGATCTCCACTCCGTCTTCGCCCGTGGACGTAGGCCGTCGGCCGAACCACGTAAAATATCGGTGTGCTCTTTTCTCTTTTCTTATCTTTCCCTGCATTAAGTTATTTTTCTGAATCTATTTTTCGTCGTTCCGATTCTAACAAACTAGTATCAGAGCCGAAATGTTCGTTAGGGTATTTAAGGCATCGGCGAAGTTTGAGATCGAGAAGTTTAATTGCTCCGGCAGTTTCGCTCTACGACAAGTTGTTGTTCTGATGCAACAGAGATTGCAAAAGGCGCTATTGGAGAATGAGAAGATTAGCACTTCAGAGAATCCCGCAGATTTGCTCATTAAGTTTTTTAGGAGATCAAGGTCAAGTATTTTGTAAACTTGTTCACGTGTGCAGTAGCACTTTAGGAGCTTTTGGGATTTTGGTAGAGAAGACAGAGAATTCAAACCAAGGTGGAGATTATTAGATATGTCTCGAATTCTAGTATTGCAAGGTCTTCTAACCCTATTCTGTTTTGATTATCCAATTAAGTTAAGTTTAGATTATGACTAATCTTATTGAGATATTCCTAATCTTAGTGGGTTTGTTTTCCTAATTGTATTAGGATTTAACCACTATTATAAATATACCTATTATTTCATTGATGTAGTGCGGAAGATGAGAGAAAAAATATAGGTGTATTTTTGGGATTAGAGTTTTGCGAGAGAGGCATATTTTGTATACCACTTTGAATATAATGAAGATCTCCACTCCGTCTTTGCTCGTGGACGCAGGCCGGTGGCCGAACCATGTAAATATTGTACATGTGCTTTCTTTTTCGTCTCTCTTTCTCGGATCTCTTTTGGTATTTTCGCATCCGACGACTAGATCTTTTTGATTTTAGTTCTAGCAAATTCTTTTGTTCCCAAGGCTAGGGTAGTCTTTTCTATAGATACAAACCATCTACACAAAAAAAAACACATTGACAAAAGATAACTCAATCATATAATTATCGACCCACACTAAGCTATCATGTAGTAGAGATGATGATTTCTCCTTCAAAACCCAACAAATAATCGATCCCTCCATATATATCTTCACAATACAATAAATATTTTCCCCTTTATATCTCTGCAACCCAAAAACATATATCCTCTAATCATGTTTTTATGAAAACTATTTAAAAACCACGATCGATATGAGAAAGCAAATAATTGCATTTTTTAAGTTAACAAAAACAAACAAAGCACTTCACAAGTAACTAAAAATCATTACATAATATAACATCATAATTAATGTAATAGTTCTCCAAACATAACCATAATACTGAAAAAATAAACCGGTAATAAAAGTAAAGAGCTTGGAAACTCCCTAAGCATCACAGGTCTATCTATATATGCCACGCCCCGCAATCGCCTATTTGGTTGGTTTCGATACGCCGAACAAACGCCGAACGGACAGAACTTCCCCTATCCGCGCAAGACTCAACAACAAGGATCATGTACATTTAGTTGCCCCAGGTAAACATAACAACATACATGAATTATTGCGAGTATAATACAAGTAAGAACACAATAGACAGTACTAGCTATTACAATTTTATTCAACCATTTACATCATTGGTTTACATTTTCATCTCCAAAATGCATACATTAGGTTTACATGGTCATCTCATGACATATACATACATCTACAAGTAACCTCTCTCAAAATTACATCATATCTCTCAGGGTACAAGGTACTCTAATGCAAAAGGGAGGCTACTAACTATGGCGCTATGCCCTTACCACGATCCTCGCCCGATCCGCTCGAGCTAGGCTGTCACGCCCCAATCCTCGCCAATTTGGCCTGGTTCGGGTCACGTCAACAGACGCCGAACGGACAGAGCCTCCCCTGTCCACCCAAGGCTCTAACAACAAGTATAATAAAGCAATCAAACAATGAGATTTGCAATTATACAAGGCTTGCAGTAGGGCAAGCAACAACGGAAGTGAAAGCTCTAAGCTATAACATATTACATACATAGTACTTGATTGCTTTTGCACCAAATAAAAGTAAACCAATACTAATTCATTGTTTTCCATTCCTTCATCATCTCATTACAATTTTAGCCATTCACCAAATTACATAATTATTTTTCAACTTTACAACTCTAAATCAACAAAACGAAAGTTGATACATGTATACCAAAAAGGGAAATGACTACAAAATGAATGATGTCCCGGTGGCCACTATTTATGGTGCTAAACCGTTGCCTCGGTCCTCCACCGCCCTGCTCGTGCTCGGACCTATAGGGTTAGTGGTAATTTGAGAACTAGAACGAAGTTCCCAATGGGTTCAGCAACCGACCTCGCCGACTTACCCACTAGGTCTATCCAAGCATAAGTATATCAAGGAGATGGAAACAGTAACCAGAACAACTAGTGCATTTAATACTATGCCTGCAGAAGAAGGTCAGTGGATATATGTAATCAACAATATTTAATATGCATGCATGCATGTTCTCTTCTTTACCTTGTCTTTCTTTACCTAATCTTACCGGTTAACTTTGTTAACCTCAATAGCTCACAATTCCATTTCCCGTCTACCGGGGGAGGCTTTAAGCACAACCACCCGAGGGATCGTCGACGGGGTACTTCCCCATTGGTGTGTACACTCCGGAGTACACCGCTTGTGGAGGAGCAACCTCCCTCAAGCCTAAGTTCGCGTGAGCATTGATCCAACCCTCAACTTGAGGATACTTTAGCCACTAGCCTCAATGTCATTGTCATGATAGGTTTCTACCTATTTGTTCATGTCATTTTCTAAGCCATCTTGTCACAATGCCACTCTTGGTTAAACTATGTTTAACAATTATTTTCTCAAGGCCAAATCTTGTCTCTACTGTCAATGTCACCCTTGTTTACTATAATCAAGGTCCAAGTCTCATACTTATGCATCTCTAGGGTTCCAGCATACATGTCCATTATGGTTTTCGTTCTCTATGTTCATTCAAGATAGAAACATATAAGTAAACAACCAAAACTCTCATGTACAACTACCCTATCATGCCTGAACGATACCGTACATAATGCTCAAATAACAAAGGATATAGACATAGAAGGGAATCCAACAATTCCGGAATGCACCCCCCACCTTGTGAGGTAGTAGAAGATGAACGCGATAATCTTCCGAACCTTACGAATGACGATCTGCGTCCTACAACCCAAAATAGTGACCAAATTAGGCCCTTTGTACATGGACTATACTTAAACATTTTTGTTTCGACGAACGGAGTTGCCCAACACGTTCGTTTGACCCCCAATTAGGTTTCCATGAGGTCAATTTGCCTCGGAAAAATTCTAGGGCAAAAGCCCCAAATTTGAGCCCTAACAATGCCCTAATGTGATAGCTTCTAGATTGATCTCAACCCTAAGCAAATAATAGCTTAGAATAATCTAAGAAGCATTCTACTACGGTTCTAGGCCCTTGAAACCATCCCTAGGGCATCTACTATGAGCCCTAGTGATCCACCATGAGAGCTCTACAAGAAAACCATGGATTTCATGGTTTCTTAGCTCTACAAGGTTTTCAAAGCTTGAAACAAACTCAAGATCCCAAAACTTAGGGTTAAAATCCAAACCCTAGAGTTCTACATGCTAGAACTTATCTTGGCCCAAGTTCTAGCAAGCTCCTTCTTGTTGGAGAGCTTCTAGATCCACCAAATCCTCCAAAACCACTTTCTCCTAGCTTCTTCTCCTTCTCTTCCAAGCCCTAGCCCAAGCTTTTAGAGAGAGAAAAAGGGAAATATGAGAGAGGGGAGTGGGAATGGCTGTGGAAAAGAGGGTGAGAGGGGATGGGTACATAACATGTTTCAATAATAGCAACAAGACCCCTCAACTCCCAATATTTGCATCAGCCCTTACTTGGCAAAACCCGCAGTGGGGGACCAATCTCCTCGACCAGGGACCAGTTCCCAAAAGGCTGATTTCTAGGACTTAGCCTATTTTCGAGTTTTCTGGTTGGCTACGCAATGAGGGACCGGTCTTTCCCTCAGGGACTAGTCTCACTGCCAAGGACCGGTTGCCTCAGGATTCCTGGCAGGCTACGTGTACGGGGACCGGTCTCTCCTTCAGGGACCGGTCTCCCGAGGACCGGTCTCACTGCCAGGGACCGGTTGCCTCAGGATTCCTGGCAGGCTACGTGTACGGGGACCGGTCTCTCCTTCAGGGACCGGTCTCCCGAGGACCGGTCTCACCACCAGGGACCGGATGCCTCAGGACTTCCTGGCAGGCTACGTGTACGGGGACCGGTCTCTCCTTCAGGGACCGGTCTCCCGAGGACCGGTCTCACTGCCAGGGACCGGTTTGCCTCAGGATTCCTGGCAGGCTACGTGTACGGGGACCGGTCTCTCCTTCAGGGACCGGTCCCCGAGAGCACAAAATCTGGGACTTAGCAAGATTTTGAAAATTCACTCTCTCGGGTCCCTTAACACCTTATATAGGCTCCAATACACTTAGAGCCTACACCAACCCGTTCCACTCCGCGTTCCGCTCATTTCGACGGAATTCGGCACGATTTACGAGGGACAATATTTTACATTCTCCACCCCTTAAATTTAGTTTAGTACGCGAAACTACTAAGTTTGAAATCTAGATTTCATACCTCAATCCACATTCTCGAAGAGGTGGGGATAACACTCCCTCATTTCGCTTTCAAGCTCCCACGTTTCTTCTCGGTCGCCGTGTTCGCACCAATACATCTTAACGTACGGAATTTCTCGGTTCCGCAGTTTTCTTACATCACGACCGACGATCTCTGCCGTCAACTCCTCATACGTCATATCCTCTAGCAATTCCACTGGTATATACATGAGAACGTACTCAGGATCATGAACATACTTGCGGAGTTGGGAAACATGGAATACATCATGTACCCCCGCAAGCTCTGGTGGTAATGCCAACTTGTAGACCACCGTGCCAACTCGTTCCAAAATCTCAAAGGGTCCGATATAGCGGGGACTTAACTTCCCACGAACACTGAACCGTTTCACTCCTCGCATCGGAGATACCTTTAAGAATACACGGTCTCCAACTGCGAGCTCGATATCCCTGCGCCGCTTATCGGCATAACTCTTGTGCCTTGATTGCGCCATCGCTAATCTTTGTCGGGCAAGGCGAACTTTCTCCTCCGCCTCCCGAACCACATCCGGGCCAAGAACCATCTTCTCGCCCACATCGCTCCAGTGTATTGGCGAGCGACATTTCCTTCCGTATAGGGCCTCAAATGGCGCCATCGCAATACTTTCTTGGTAGCTATTATTGTACACGAATTCTGCCATCAGTAAATGATCGTGCTATCCGCCCTTGTAGTCAAGTACACACGCTCGAAGCATCTCCTCAAGTATCTGGATAGTCCTTTCCGATTGGCCATCACTCTAAGGATGAAATATCGTACTGAAGTCGAGTCGTGTGCCTAATGCGTCTTGCAAGCTTTTCCAAAAATGAGATATGAACCTAGGGTCTCAATCCGATACAATCGACACCGGAACCCCATGTAGTCTCACAACCTCGTCGAGATACACTTGTGCCAGCTTATCTCTCGACCAAGTAGTGTGGATCGGCAAAAAGTGTGCCGATTTCGTCAACCGGTCCACAACTATCCAAATCGCATCATGTCCACCTTGTGATCTAGGCAAACCCGTCACAAAGTCCATCTCGATGTTTTTCCATTTCCAAACGGGTATCGGTAGATTTTGCAATTTTCCTGCCTGAAATTGCCGTTCCGCCTTGACTTGTTGGCACGTGAGACATTGTGCCACGAACTCTCCGATATCCTTTTTCATGCCCAGCCACCAATAATGTAACTTTAAATCTCGATACATTTTAGTGCCGCCCGGGTGTACACTATAGGGTGATTGATGCACTTCTTGCATAATCGCCTTCCGAAGATCATCGTTCTTGGGCACACACCAACGGTTGCGAAACCGTAGTGCGCCATCGGTCCCAATGCCAAACTCGTCGGCATTACCGCTCTCAACTTTGCCCCGCACCTTTTGGAGAAACTCATCAGCTGCTTGCAATTCCTTAATCTTCTCCAACAAGGTTGGTTGCACAACCAATGTGGCAAGCGTTGCCAGCACTCCCGGCGCCACCACTTCTAGACCAAACCGCTGCATCTCCTTTTGCAAAGCCAGTTGGGGTGTAACTGCCGTCGCCAAATTTTTCGCCGACTTTCTACTTAGAGCATCGACCACGACGTTTGCTTTTCCGGGGTGGTAGAGAATCGTGACATCATAATCTTTGAGCAACTCCAACCACTGCCGCTGTCGCAAATTTAGCTCCTTCTGGGTGAACAAGTACTTCAAACTTTTGTGATCCGTGTAGATTTGACAATGTTCCCCATACAAGTAATGCCTCCACAATTTTAGCGCGAAGACAACTGCTGCTAACTCGAGATCGTGAGTCGGGTAGTTCTTCTCATATGTCTTCAACTGGCGCGAAGCATAACCTATGACTCGGCCGTTTTGCATCAAAACACACCTGAGATAGATGTAAGAAGCATCACTGTATACTACATAACTCTTCTCCGGTGTCGGCAAGGCAAGCACCGGAGTCGATGTCAATCTATTCTTTAGCTCCTCAAAACTCCGCTCACACTCGGGGCTCCAAACATACTTCACCCCTTTGTGCGTAAGACGCGTTAGTGGAGTGGTTATCTTGACAAACCCCTCTACGAACCGCCGATAATAGCCTGCAAGTCCTAAGAAGCTTCGAATTTCTGATATACTTGTCGGGCGAGGCCAGTCTTTGATCGCCTCAACTTTCTTTGCGTCCACCTTTATGCCATCGCCAGATATAACGTGACCCAAGAAAGTAACCTCCGAAAGCCAAAACTCACACTTCTTCAGTTTTGCATATAGCTTTTCCTTCCGGAGTATCTCCAACACAAGCCTTAGCTGTTCTTCGTGTTCTTCTTCGGTCCGAGAATATACCAATATGTCGTCAATGAATTCCACAACGCACCGGTCCAGTAGCGGACGGAAGACTCGATTCATTAGGTCCATGAAAGCCGCTGGGGCATTAGTAAGCCCGAATGGCATGACCGTAAACTCATAATGGCCATACCGCGTACGGTACGCCGTTTTGTGCACATCTTTGGGCCGTATCTTCAACTGATGATACCCCGACTGCAGATCAATTTTAGAATATACCCTTGACCCTTGCAACTGATCGAATAAATCGTCAATTCTCAGCAACGGGTACTTGTTCTTGATCGTCACCTTATTCAACTCGCGATAGTCAATGCAGAGTCAAAGTGTGCCGTCCTTCTTCTTTACAAACAGCACCGAAGCTCCCCACGGAGACACGCTCGGCCGCACAAAGCCTTTGTCGAGCAAGTCTTGCAACTGGGCTTTCAACTCTTTTAGCTCCACCGGTGCCATTCTATACGGAGCCTTCGAAATTGGTGCCGCCCCGGGAGTCAAGTCAATGACAAACTCAACTTCCCGATCCGGTGGCAATCCCGGTAACTCTGCCGGAAATACATCCGGATATTCGCACACAACCCGAATATTCTCCAAATCCGGGTACTCCTTTCGGGAATATACGATGGTCGTCAAATAGGCCTTACAACCACCCTTGATCATTTTCTTTGCCCTCACCGATGATATGGTTGCCGCGAAGCGCGCACCATTACACGTCTTATAAACTATCTCCTCTTAGTTAGGCTCACGAAAGGTGATCACCTTCCTTTCGCAATCGATGACCACGTAATACTTGGAAAGCCAATTGGTACCCAAGATCACGTCAAAACCCCACAATTGTTTTAACATTAATAGGTCGATCGGCATGATCCAATCGCCTATCTGTACCAGACAGTCCAAACACTTGTCATGCACATGAAACGTAAGTCCAGGTGCTGTCACCGTCCAATACTCCTCATTATGCGTGAACTCTATATCATGAGCTAGTGCAAATGATGCTGTTATGAATGATTGCGATGCACTAGTATCGAGTATGGCTCTAGCTCTAGTGCCTCTGATAAGAACAATACCTACCACGACGTCGTAGGGAACGGTAATCGGCTGCTCCTCCACCTGAGTGGTAAAAATCTGCCTACTAGGTGGTCGAGAGGCCTCCAGATGACGAGGCGTTGATGATTGTCCAGCAGATACAGCAGGTGGCAGTCCCACTAACTGTCGCGGAGTATATTGGACCGAAGCTTATGACGGAGCAGGAGATGCACCGCCCGAGCACTCCCAACTCATGTGCCCCGCCAGGCCACATCGATAACATCTCCCCTCGTGTAGGAACACTCCTTGGCCTATGATTTCCGCCACAAATCACGCATGGGTAGGTGGATTGGCTCTACGTCTGACTCCCACCACGCCAATGTGATCGTTGGGGTCGCGGGGGTCGCTTAGAACCCGACTGACCCGCCAACCCACCCGCAGGTCGTTTCTTTGACTTGTCCCTTTCCTTTTCCCGCTCGAAGGCCTCGCGCTCATCCCGCGCAATGGCGTTGCCGCCCTCAACCCAAAGCGCACGGTCGAGTACTTCCTCGTAAGTCTTCAACCGGAGCGCATGAACGACCTTGAAGATCTACGGTCACAACCCGCGCTCGAACGTCTCCACCCGGTCCCGATCAACGTGAACCAAGCTCGGCACGCAATTTGTAAGGTGTGTGAACTCTCGCTCGTACTCCCGCACCGACCGGCTTCCTTGCCTTAGCTTGCGGAAGTCCTCCTTGATCTTCCGCCGGTCGCTATCGGGGAAGTACTCCATCAATAGGATCTCCCGGAACGCCTCCCAAGCAACGAAAGCGGAATCCAATGAGTGATTCTTCTTTGCTTGAGTCCACCACAGCCGCGCCTTCCCATCAAGACAGTGAGCTGCTAGGTGAACCCGGTCGTTCTCGAGGGTGTAAATGTCCTCAAACAACGCCTCCATTGCGGCTAGCCATGTCTCCACCAACCACGGGTCCTTGACATCACCGTCGAAGGTCGGAGGGTTCAACATTTTGAAGGCCGTCAAGGCCGCCAACGATCGCTCCTTCTCTGCCTCAAGTACATCGAAAGTAGGAGCCGATGAACCCGACGCCGCCGGAGGAACAACCGTCACCGATGCCGCCGCTACCACCGGCGTAGGTGCCACAGGAGCAGCAGGTGCGGGCGAATCTCTAGGTATAGATGCCGCCGCCGCCGCCTGTTGGGCCATCATCGCGTGGAGCTGTCCAATCTGCTCCCCTTGCTGTCGCATAGCCCCGGCCAAAGCCGCTACCTGGGCTCGCAACTCACGTACTTCGTTCGACCCCGACTGCCTAGGCTCCTCCCGAGGCTCCGCCGATGTGGACCTTGTAACTCGTCGTGGTGGTGCCATCACGTCCTGAAACGTAATGCGCACACATTAGTAACTGATACACATGACTCTTACACGTTCCAAACAACTACCCAATCAAGCGAAAGCAACAAGCATAATCATCTCCACTCTCAGTGTGATGTGGTTGGCCGCCCCACAAGGTCCCTTAAGTAGATAACAAATAAGCCCTCAAGTCCATCTCCAATTCCTTCTAGAGAAGTACTATCAATAACCCAATCATTCGCTTTCGCATACGCCAAGTCCACGTTAAACGTTTTCTAAGCTCCTAAGGTCTCCAATTCCTAGGGTTCCTAGGTCACTCCTAGACTTCTGTTTTCTTCCATTTACACTCTGATACCATTATATCTGTCACGCCCCAATCCCCACCAATTTGGTCGGGTTCGGGTCACGTCAACAGACGCCAAGCGGACAGAGCCTCAGCTGTCCATCCAAGGCTCTAACAACAAGTATAATAAAGTAATTAAACAATGAGATTTGCAATTATACAAGGCTTGCATGAGGGCAAGCAACAACGGAAGCGAAAGCTCTAAGCTATAACATATTACATACATATTACTTGATTGCTTTTGCACCAAATAAAAGTAAACCAATACTAATTCATTGTTTTCCATTCCTTCAGCATTTCATTACAATTTTAGCCATTCACCAAATTACATAATTATTTTTCAACTTTACAACTCTAAATCAACAAAACGAAAGTTGATACATGTATACCAAAAAGGGAAATGACTACAAAATGAATGATGTCCCGGTGGCCACTATCTATGGCGCTAAACCCTTGCCTCGGTCCTTCGCCGCCCTGCTCGGGCTCGGACCTGTAGGGTTAGTGGTAATTTGAGAACTAGAACGAAGTTCCCAGTGGGTTCGGCAACCGACCTCGCCGACTTACTCACTAGGTCTATCCAGTCATAAGTATATCAAGGAGATGGAAACAGTAACCATAACAACTAGTGCATCTAATACTATGCCTGCAGAAGAAGGTCAGTGGATATATGTAATCAACAATATTTAATATGCATGCATGCATGTTCTCTTCTTTACTTTGTCTTTCTTTACCAAATCTTACCGGTTAACTTTGTTAACCCCAATAGCTCACAATTCCATTTCCCGTCTACCGGGGGAGGCTTTAAGCACAACCACCTTGTGGAGGAGCGACCTCCCTCAAGCCTAAGTTTGCGTGAGCATCTATCCAACCCACAACTTGAGGATACTTTAGCCACTAGCCTCAATGTCATTGTCATGATAGGTTTCTACCTATTTGTTCATGTCATTTTCGAAGCCATCTTGTCACAATGCCACTCTTGGTTAAACTATGTTTAACAATTATTTTCTCAAGGCCAAATCTTGTCTCTATTGTCAATGTCACCCTTGTTTACTATAATCAAGGTCCAAGTCTCATACTTATGCATCTCTAGGGTTCCAGCATATATGTCCATTATGGTTTTCGTTCTCTATGTTCATTCAAGATAGAAACATATAAGTAAACAACCAAAACTCTCATGTACAACTACCCTATCATGCATGAACGATACCGTACATAATGCTCAAATAACAAGGGACATAGACATAGAAGGGAATCCAACGATTCCGGAATGCACCCCCCACCTTGTGAGGTAGTAGAAGATGAACGCGATAATCTCCCGAACCTTACGAACGACGATCCGCGTCCTACAACCCAAAATAGTGCCCAAATTAGGCCCTTTGTACATGGACTATACTTAAACATTTTCGTTTCGACGAACGGAGTTGCCCAACACGTTCGTTTGACCCCCAATTAGGTTTCCATGAGGTCAATTTGCCTCGGAAAAATTCTAGGGCAAAAGCCCCAAATTTGAGCCCTAACAATGCCCTAATGTGATAGCTTCTAGATTGATCTCAACCCTAAGCAAATAATAGCTTAGAATCATCTAAGAAGCATTCTACTAAGGTTTCTAGGCCCTTGAAACCATCCCTAGGGCATCTACTATGAGCCCTAGTGATCCACCATGAGAGCTCTACAAGAAAACCATGGATTTCATGGTTTCTTAGCTCTACAAGGTTTCCAAAGCTTGAAACAAACTCAAGATCCCAAAACTTAGAGTTAAAATTCAAACCCTAGAGTTCTACATGCTAGAACTTACTTTGGCCCAAGTTCTAGCAAGCTCCTTCTTGTTGGAGAGCTTCTAGATCCACCAAATCCTCCAAAACCACCTTCTCCTAGCTTCTTCTCCTTCTTTTCCAAGCCCTAGCCCAAGCTTTTAGAGAGAAAAAGAGGGAAATATGAGAGAGGGGAGTGGGAATGGCTGTGGAAAAGAGGGTGAGAGGGGATAGGTACATAACATGTTGCAATAAGAGCAACAACACCCCTCAACTCCCAATATTTGCATCAGCCCTTACTTGGCAAAACCCGCAGTAGGGGACCGGTCCCCCTGACCAGGGATCGGTTCCTAAAAGGCTAATTTCCAGGACTTAGCCAATTTTCGGGCTTTCTAGCTGGCTGCGCAACGAGGGACCTGTCTCTCCCTCAGGGACCGATTCCTCAGGGACAGGTCTCACTGCCAGGGACCGGTTGCCTCAGGATTCCTGGCAGGCTACGCGTACGGGGACCGGTCTCTCCTTCAGGGACCGGTCCCCGAGAGCACAAAATCTCGGACTTAGCCAGATTTTGAAATTTCACTCTCTCTGGTCCCTTAACACCTTATATAGGCTCCAATACACTTAGAGCCTATACCAACCCGTTCCACTCTGCGTTCCGCTCATTTCGATGGAATTCGGCACGATTTACGAGGGACGATATGTTACATAGGCCCTCCAACAAAATAGGATAAGAACTAATAATAGTTCCCAGTGGGTTCGGCCGCCGACTCTGTCGATCTTCCCACTAGGTCTAAGCAGGCATAAGTAGAAGTATAATGGAATAATAAGATCTACTAATATAGCCATGAAATCTACTATCATACTACTATGCCTCAATCAATATGATGCAAATGAAGTAACTATATAGCGATGAAACCAACTATCATGCTGCTATGTTTCAATAACATCATAGTTAAAGATATCACTATGTCTCACATTATAGTATGAATGCAAATCTACTATGCTATTCATATGCTTTTGTCACCCAATCAACTTGGCTAACCCGAAGGTTACGCCCCGACTCACATCTCAAATCTCATAGGTGAGGAGACCCTCCCGCTCGCACACCGAGACCGCCTGCTGGGTAAGTACGTTAACCCATCGTGTGATAACTCCAGAGCTCACTGCTTGGGAGTGAGAACAAACTATGTGAGTATGATCCAATCCTCACAACTTGAGGATACCCTACCAACTAGGGATAACAACAACTCGGGAATCCATCCATCCCAATGTTTATGTTCAAGTGCCACCGCTACACTAGATTTACATGCAACATGTTTACAACTTAGGGAAAATCATCTATCCCTATGTTTGTCATGTCATAAGTGTCTCTACCATACTAATTTACATGCCACTCGTTCTATGCAATCACATACAGTTTGACATGCCACTCGTCTATGTCATCACATATATCAAGTTCACCACTTGTTCTCGGCACTATAGGATTCCATGTCAAGACCCAATCCTCGTGCATCCACTAGATTATGTGTCCAACTCACAATACTCTATCTATCATGGAAGCATGCAAGGAATGGAAATGCAACAATCAAACATCCTATAATGCATAATATCAACATGGGAAATGTATGATCAACACTATAACATAGATATAGAATGAAGCTCGATTGCTTCGGATAGCACCCCCCACCTCTAAATATTGCCGAGGTGCAAGAATCCTAAGTTTGCGATTTTTAGACGTCGCTTTGGCTTTATCGGACGCAAACGAAGCAAAAACGGTCATTTCCTTCAAGAACTCGCCTAACGCTCGTAGGAACTCCTGTTTGAGTTGCCCACCGTGTCGATTTTACCTTCAATTAGGTTTCCATAAGGTCAATTTAACTAGAAACCTCATATCTATGAAAACTCTAATTTCAATCCTAGGGTTTCCATAGCATGAACAACATGGCTTTGCATGAGATTCCAACGTCTCTCTTAGGTTTCCTTTCATGTAAGAAGATCAAAACCAAGTGTTCTAGGGTATAAAACCAAACCCTAACAAAGATTTACCTTAGCCCACTAGCTTTCCAAGCTCCACCTTGTAGGAGAGCTCTTGTTCCTCCAAAGCCTCTATATCTCCTTCAAATCTCCTCCAATCTCTACTAATCCACACTTGGGGAAGAGCTCCTAGAGAGAGAGAGGGAGAAAAATGGAGTTGAGGGGGTGTTCTCTGCTGTGAACAAGAAAGGAGAAGGTGTGGGGTTTATATAAAGCGCCATAATTGCATTTAAGCCCTCCAACATTTCTTATTTGCAGCAGTTCAGAGTCTGTTGTTCGCAGCACTGGTATCGGTACTCGGGCTCGAGTACCGGTACCCCCGGGTTAACAACCAAACCCGAGAGCAGACCATTATGCGTAGACCGCCGAGTACCAGTACATGGGCCGGAGTACCGGTACGCGGGTGCCTTAGTACCGGCACGCCGTCTCCAGTACCGGTACTCAGCCTCGCAGTGACCAAAATCGAGAGCAAGCCTCTCGGTTTGCTTGCCTGGTACCGGTACCACTCCTTCAGTACCGGTACGCAGTGCCCAGACTGCAGTTTTGGCAGTGCTTAGCTCTATTTCACGCCAAGCAATGCTACAACTCATTAATCCCATTTGGAACTCAACTTTAACCCTTCCAACATTGTTGGAGTAGCGTATGGACTATGTCCAACCATTCATCTCGCCACGCTTTGGTCGTTTTGACCAAAAGTGGTTTAACACGACGAGGATCCATTACCTTACAATATATTATCTATCAATTGCTATCTCGCACCATGTTCTGTTCCTCACTACCCAAATACCTGTTAAATAGGAGAAGGTGAGAAACATGGAAGATGCTTTCCAATGGGTACAATGCACTGCCGAGCACAAGTTGCACCTACTAGTCAATAGATGGGTATATGACATATAATAATGGAAACAGTAAGTATAGATTAGGTAATCATGATAACTAAAGAGCCGGAATGAAAGTTATGCTATTGTAGAAATAACCGAGTATCAATATATATCATAGTATGGTATTGATCTATCATTGTAATTATGACCAAATACTATCTAGATCATCATGTCAACTAAATATGCATCAACCGATCTGATGTAAGCAATACCCAACCAACACCCACTATCATAAATATGAGAGGCCCACTACGTGAACGTGGGCAAGTGGGCAGTAGCTGGCATAAACCATGTCGCAACATATTTAGCCTCACGAGTCAAACCCAGCCACTTTTTTGAAAAAGAGCATCACTGGCTCACAAGGTGGTTCAGGCCTCCATGCCAATATTGGCGAAATTCCTAGCTAGCAGCAACAGCAGTCATATGCAGTATTTTCTATCTATATTGTCCAATGACGATGATCAATCGAGTGACTCTCAACAGGTGTCCCTTAGTCCAAATGTATAGGACCATAGGTCATATATGTTAGGATTTGGTTAGATTTATAGTTGAATCCTAATCGGATTATAATTAATATTTAAATCTATTGAAGATAAATTAAAATTTAAATATTAATTAGAGTAGAAATCTAATTGGGTTAGGATTTGGGTAGCTTTTGATGTAAGCTATAAATATAGCATATGTGCTATTATTGTGGTGGCGGTGGTATGGATTAGCCACACCCATATGGCATGGCTAAGGTGGTCATAATTTTGGGTGCACCTAATGCATGGGTGCAACAAAATGTGAGAGCGGCTTTTGTAGCCGTGAGTCATTGGTATACCTTATGCACGGGTGTACAGGATAAGAGAGATATCTTCTAAGACCATAGAAAGTGAGAGAAGGGTATGAGAGATTCAAAAAGAGGGCTCGGGGTTGTAACTACTCTATTATAGAAGAGGAGTCAGGTGTAATCTTCTCTTATTTAATGAATCTTATTTTACCCGCATATTTTCTGTTTGGTTGTTTTCTCTCTTTTGCGATTATATCAGCTTTTGCTGAGAAGACTAGTTTCTGGTAAAAATCTGATTTGACACTTCCGTTGCGGAATCCCAACAATCGGTACCGGATCCACAGCAGTTGGTATCGGAGCGGGTTGCAGGTTCTCATGAACCAATATCGAGGCGATTACCGGATTCCCAACATTTGGTATCAGAGCCGAAGGTTACCGATCTTTGGGAGAAATCAATGTCAAAACACTGGATTACCAATCTTTGTAGAAGATCGACATCATTGCACGGTGTTATCGATCATTTGAAGCGATCGATGATAAAACATAATTTGATCTCGTTTAGGCGCGTTGGACTCGACGGGTTGCGATTTTTTCAGCTTCAGATGGAGCTATGAGGGTCCAAAAGCGAGATCGGGTCATGTACGTGGCGAACAAGCGTAGGGACTTGTAAGTTCTGAATGGGAGCACAGTTAGAACGGAAGTCTAAAAGTTCGCGAAGGTGCAGTCACTCAAGGCGGAGTGGCGGATATGGTGACATCGAGTGGAGGAGACAAGCTCAAGATGGAGCTTGCATGGTGAGCTCGACGCAGCGGTTGAAAACTACAAATCGAACCAATGCAGAGAATGTTAGGATTTGGTTAGATTTGTAGTTGAATACTAATTGGATTAGGATTAATATTGAAATCTGTTAGAGATAATTTAAGATTTAAATATTAATTAGAATAGAAATCTAATTGGATTAGGATTTCAGTAGCTTTTGATGTAAGCTGTAAATATAGCATATGTGCTATTATTGTGGTAGTGGTACGAATTAGCCACACCCATATGGCATAGCCAAAGTGGTCATAATTTTCGATGCGCCTAATGATTTGTGCAAGAGAAGGTGAGCAGCTTTTGTAGCCGTGGGTCATTGGTATATCTTGTGTACGGATGCACGGGATGAGAGAGATGTCTTCTAAGACCATAAAAGACGAGAGAAGGGTAGGAAAGATTCAAAAAGAGGGCTTTAGATTGTAGCTACTCTGTTACAGAAGAAGAGTCAGGTATAATATTCTCTTATTTAATGAATCTTATTTTACCCGTATTTTTCTGTTTGGTTGTTTTCTCTCTTTTATGATTATATCAGTTTTTGCTAAGGAGACAGATTTATAGTAAAAACATCATTTGACACGCTTTCGTTGCAGAATCCCAACAATCGGTACTGGATCCACAACAGTCGGTATCGCAGCGGGTTGTGAATTCTCAAGATCTAATATCGGGGGAGTATCGGATTCCCAACAATATATATATATGTCTATTAATGAGTAAGCTACTCAAAAACTTTGCATCTCATGATTTCTTGTAAGGCAATATGGTATATATGAATAAATAGCAGGTGAGAAACCAACAACAAGGTATATTATTTTGGCAATTAAACTCTCTTACCTTTTTCTCAAACAAAGTTACTAATTGACCAGTTATATTTTTTGATCACATATCTTACACATGATATTTTATAACTTTAAAACACAAACACAACATTTTTTTTTTTTAAGTTTTGATAATCTATACCTGTACATTAATCCTCATGACTAAATCCTACATGTACCCACCCCGTTAATTTGAGGAGAAGTGGAGCCTACTTTTTTTTTTTTTTATACTTTTTCTCATTTTCTTTAGATTTACTAAGGACCTAAAAAGTTTTCTTTACTCCTTTTCTTTACTTTTTTGTCTACCACTCAATCTTTCTTAAATTGCAAATTCGAACCTTTGTTGTGTTTCATATCGGAGTCAATTAATTGATTAAAAGTGATATATATATATATATATTATATATATATATATATATTATATATATAGAAGAGAGAGAGAGAGAGAGAGAGAGAGAGAGAGAAGAGAGAGAATTAGGCTGGAATACTATTAATAGTAAAACGCTCTTTTTGCTATCTAAGTTTTTAACCCTTGGATAAAAATTGTAGGGTCGGGATGATATTAGTCTGTTAGAGTTGAGTGGTCCCCTAGGGTTGAGTGGTCCGCATATAATATTAAATCTAATCTTAGAAATAATGAAAAGATCGAGTTGATCCAAAGGCTAAAAAAAACCGGTAGCAACAAGTGAGATTTTGCTACTAATAGTAGCCCAGTCCAACTATATATATATATATATTATATATATTATATATAATATATATATATATATATATATATATATATATATATATATATATTGCAGTTAATATCATATTGCCAGTTAATGTGACTAAAAAAAGACTCATATTAACTGCTAATATGATTATTGTAAGGGACTGAGATTTTTGACAGTCAACTAAATTCTCTGTTGATGATGTTTATGTGTGTAATTTAATTACATAAGCACTCGTCAAGTTTTCAGGAGAAACTGAGCTAAAATGTGAGAAGATGTCGCGTTTTTAGTTTCACTTAAGTGAATAGTAACTCCGATTTTCCGGAGAAGCCACAGGTAGAGTTGACTTTCTGGTGCGTATCGACTCCGTTCATATCAGTCCAATAGCTCGTTTGATCGGCTCAGCTATTCTGGAACCAATGGCACTGACGGATTTCTGATCTGATGCAGCGGTTTTCGAGAAAAAGGAGTTTTACCGAAAAGAGGGTTTCCGCTCTTTGCTTTCTGTGAATTCTAAACTTCTCGACTCCGTTGCTTGTGACCTGGAGTAGGGTGAAGAATTTTCGAGTCCCTACTTAGTATAGGAAGTCAATTTCTTATGTGAAAGTGGTTTATTGGGTTACAACATTGGTATGTGTGCGATATTTGGATAATTAGAGAGCGGATGGGTCCGTTGCGAATCCGTGACCTATACTGACGAATTATAAGATTGTAGTTTTGATGCCCTCGACGGTCTGAACGCAATGGTGCTGTCGAATCGAAAATCCGACGAACTGATCTCTGGTAATTGCGAAGTTTTCGTTAAAGGGTCGAAGGTGGCAATTCGGAAAATTCGCAAAAGGCGCGACATTTTATGTATCGAATCGCGTGAGATCGAACGTGAAGGTATGTACGTGCAAATTGTACGACCTGGCAGGGACTGAGGTTAAATATTCTGGTTAGAGGGGTTTTCTGCAAATTGTCCTTTGTATATAGTTTGCATCTAGGGTTTTCTTTGCACGAAACCTAGATCTAGCCGACCTGTGGCCTCCCAGCTGTGCCCTAACCAGGCTTCACAGGTCCCTGCCCAACCTTGCGCGCACCCCCGGCCGCCGCAGGTCCTCTGCCGCCGGAAAGCATGATCCCGGCACACTACCATACTCTCTCCCTACCATCCCTGCGGAGACCTACCTGGGTGACCAAAACCCTCGGCACCCACCTCTGGCAGGCGGCCCGACCTTGCCGCTCCGCCGTGCCGGCGCCGCCGTCCCCAGCGCCGCTCGCGGCCTGGGCGGCCCCTGCAGCTGAGCCTGACCTAGCTCAGGCCGAGCCTGCCCCGCACCCGCTCCACGAGCCGCCGTCGCCTTTGGACAACTATTGCCGCCTTCCCCGCGTCGTCACCTCATGGCTCCCGCCGTCCACAGTTGCTCGCTGCCGGCACGCCGTTTGGCTCCCTGCGGCCACTCTTGTGGCCAAGCGGGCCGTAGCTTGGGTGATCTCTGCCTCCCCGCGCCGCCACCGTTCCGCCAGCCGTCGCTCGTTCCACGGCCTCCGCGACCTCCGCTCGCCGCCCGCTCGCCATCCCGGCCATTCCCGTGACCGCCGGCCGCCGCTTCCTCTCATCTGCGGCCGCCCTGACCCGTGGCGGCCGTGGCCGAGTCCCCTCGTTTTCCAAGCGTCGCCGCCGAGCCCACTAACGGGAGATCATCCTTCCCCTTGGCTACTGCCGACAGACCGTCGTCATCCCGACCTCCTCCGCCGCCGCCTTGCCGGCCGTGCCCTTGAAACCCGAGAGGAGCTATGGCGGTGTGGATCTCCACCGCGCGCCACCGGCTGCGTCCACCGCCGGCACAGCACCTTCCCCGGACCCCTGGCCTTCTTGCCCTTCCCGGCCGAAGCGCACGCCTTTCCGACAGCCGCCGGCCAACCCTAGCTCTCCCCTAGCCGTAAGCTTGTTTTCAGCCTTTCTTGCGCAGTGTTTCCTGTTGCTACTCACTGTTCGCGGCGACCTGAGCTGTTCGATGCCTCCGGAGGTGAGCACGGTGATCGTCAGTCAGTCCTGATCACAGTGCTCACCTCCACTTAGGGTCAACAAACCCCTGGTTAGCGAGATAAGCATGCTTTTCCTACTGTGCGCGCTGTTTAACTAATTTGCGTCGCCCGTGTGCGCGTCCCACAGTGCTGGCATGCTCCGAAAGGTGAGCACGGCCTCCGGCCGCCGCCGAGACCTCAGTCAGCGGGAGTCTTGCCTGGCTGTTTGACCTCTGCTTGCGTGGTACGATCCATAAAAGCAATGAAATCACCATAAAATTAATGTGATTTCATGTGTCGATTAGGGGCTTTTAATGCCGTTTGCTTCGTCGTATTTGCTGCTGTGTGCAGCGATTAGGGCTGAGGATAACCTCTGGACTGATCGTCCAAGGCCCCAAGCCTTTGCAAGTGTCGGAAAGAGCACTTTCGGCGCGTTTCTCGGCGAAATCCGCCGACGAAACGCGATATCGGTTCGGATTCCTTCCGACAGTGCTTTCGTGATGAATGGTGTAGTCGCTGAGCCTTGTCGCTGTCACTCGCATCATTTGTGAGGTTCGAAATGATGGTTGAGCGATTCGGTAGGTTCCGTGTCGAAATAGATCACTATCCGGGAATCCGTGATTCGTTACGATTATCCGCGATGATCGTTATGGTTGTGTCACGATCGTGTCCGCTGCCAAGCAATCCAAATTGGATGTGTTTTGGCAGTTCGCGGTGATCTCGTGGCACGAGTCGGTGAGTTCGGTGACACTTAGTGGGTCCCGACGGCGTCACCGGTGTGATTTTCGGACCTTTCGGTGAAGTTAGCGATGACTTGTTTGGGAAACGCGATACGGGGTTCTGTGTGGGGTTTTGTGAAGACGTGACTTCAGGTGAGTGGGTTTGGTTACTTGGACCCGTGGGATCTTCGTAGGTCCCGGTTCGATCTTGTGCGTACTCAGTGTTTCTCGACGCGACATGTTGCACAGTGGTATTCCGATCCGAATGTCGGTACATGCGGCGCTGCACGCTCGTGATATTTCTTCTATCACCCCTGTTCTTTCTATTGCTATTTTTCGTATTATATATTGAGCTTGCATCCCCTTGTTCTATGCATACTCATTAACTCATTTATGTCTATGCTTAGTATCACTGAGGAGTAGAGTAGTTATCGCTTATGTCATACCTGGTTACCTGATTGTCCGGTTCTCGTACTTTGTCCTTCGGTGACGCTGATTGGTGGTTCTCGATACTTCATTTCTAGGTTGACGCCTAGGTTGATGGGGCGGTGCTTGTTTCTTATATCTGTTGACGCGGTTGGTCGGCTGTGCACTTATGTATTCGGTTGGTACTATTTTGTTTGACTTCTGTCTTCGATGTGACCTTTGAGGTCGTGTCTAGTGGTAAGCTGAGGTGATGTCGTCTGGTGCTTGACAGGTAGTTCTGGACTAATTTTATCGAATACACTCCTGTGACCTATCGGTCGGTCTTTGCGTTCGTGCTTTTTATTGATACATCGAGCAGTATCTTAGCATACTTATCTTATTTTACTCCTGCCTAGCTTGTTCTATGGTAGTATCTGTATATGGGTAGAGTGGAATGCATTCGTATATACTTTACCTGTGACCCTGGTTGTCGTTTCTCTATTTGCAATCGGTGACATCTGGTTGGTGTTCCGTTACTTACTTCGCCGTACATTGACTCTATTCTCGGTCGGTTCACGGTTGTACTTGCATGTACGCTACACGGTTCGTGTCGGCCCAGAGGGCAGTGATTGTCGGCTTGATTGCCGACGGTTGGCTATTGATCATATCTGCATGATCGCTCACAGACTCGAGTGCATAAAATTCACTGTAGCACCATGTCGGGATCCTCAGGAGGTGTTTCTTTTCTCGGAAAACGTGTCGTACATCCGAGCCCGTGAGCCGCACGTGCTTGATATAGGGTTACATGCCATGGTTGTGAGCAAGATAGTTGCTTTTGGCCTGGAGGTCCTTAGACCTCGACATGCGTGCGGTTTAGAGTTGGGTTACGTTTTGACTTCTCAAGTCGGTATCGCAATATAGTTATATGTAGCGGGTTGTACAAATATCTCTATTTGTTCTTTATCTGTTGTCTTGCTAGCTATAGTTGATATTACCTTTATGCTGGCAGTGTGTACATTTACAGTAAGGCAGTAGTTGTTGTTTTCTATAATATATTATATCGGAATATCGTTCATTATCGTTGCTACTGTATTTACTTACCCATACTGTTTGGTTTTATCTCTTCCTGATCCGGTGATGTATCTTCCTCCTGCTCTTCTGCTTGCGTATCCTCACTGGTAGGGGAGACATGTTATACTGTTTGTCTCACTCCCCCACAATTTTAGGATCGCGCAGATGAGTTAAGTGGGACGAGAAGTATGTGTAGCGAATCGAGTTAAGCTTCCGACCCAGTTATTTCGATCTTAGTTGTTATCTCTTGGTATTTCTGTTTATAAAGTAGATGGTTTATGTAGTAAATTTACATTCGAAAATGTGGATTTCTGGATTTATAAAATAAAAATTTTCTACCCCTCCGTGGTAGCGGTTTTAAAAGAATAAAGGTTTTCTGTGTAGGAAACAGCTCAAAGATTTTTGTGGATTTCTGTTTACCTTATGTAAACTGTGAGTATGGGAATTATGAATAATATTGTTATCTTATATTCATGTCTGTGTGGTTTATCCTGGTTGTATCTGTGTATTGAATCGACGCCAAAGTGCAAATATAAGGAGACGATCTCGTCCGGAACAAGTGGATACCTGTATTTGTGGGCGGATACTGGCATACTCTGGGGTCAGGATTCAAAAAAAAAAAAAAAAAATTGCAGACGCTTTTCGCTTTGTTTAAACTGAAAAAGGGACCCCGGGGCGTGACAGATTATTAACTGCAATATATATATATATATATAAACTTAATAATGTCTTACGTATTATTGTGAGTCTTTCTTTAATCATATTAACTGCAATATGATAATTATTTTGATTATTGTGTTATAAAAGAATTTATATCAGAATAAGATTGAATAATTTTGTTAGAAACGATTGATTCTTTTTCATTATAGTTTTTGGTTAAAAAAATATTGTGTCTATAATATAGACTATATTTATTATTTTTATACTAAACGATATTTTATTTTTTTACAAATTTTCACTTTAACAGTATCTAACCGCCATAACACGCGAGCCACTACATCTAGTTAACGCATCGAGAATTGATGAATTGAGCGAACCTATCTTCTATTTCTTTTTCATGCTCAAATACATGTTGCAGGGCATGCAATCGAAATAATTATGCAGCTAATAATAATTTCAATTGATAATAGAGAACTACATAACTATTTGATAAAATATATAGGGTCTAACTACATAATAGTGCATTTGCAGAGAGTCCAAAGTCTTAGAAGGATACAAATAATACATCTATATTAAAGAAAAGAAAGGAAAAAGAAAAAGAAGAAAAAAAGAAAACCTCCCCCCGCGTCCACACCGAGCAAACAAAGATAATTAGGAGCTCTTATCACCGGCTACTTGTCCAAGTTGTTATTGCGTGCGGAACGTTGACATCTGCGATTGTGAATTCACACCTCGTGATAGGTGTGGGTCGCACGTTGATACCCAAGGCCCACGTCGCAAACGCTGCTATCACGCACGTGAGAAGTGTGTAGGAAATAAAAAAAATAAAAAATAAAAAAGCGGGGGCGATGACGCCGACCACGCTTTTTGTTTTGACTGAGCGTTTTTGTTGGTTCAGTACTGTAGAAGCAAATGGAAAGTTGCCATCAATTCGAAAAATATTTTTCATTTTAATTTTTTTCATTTTTTTTTTTTTGCCCAATTTGCATAAAAAATTTACAAATTTTGAGCTTTTATAAAACTGGACCGTCTTTTTCAATTTTGGATATTCGTTCCAAATTTTCAGCAAACTGACCAAAATATCCTTATTATTTTTTCTCTCTCTTCTTTCTCTCTTTTTTTTTTTTCTCTCGATCATTTTTTTTTTCTCTCGCCAAAAAGGTAGTGGAGGCGGAAATGGCCCGCCGCGCCTCTCACCCTCGTGCCTTCGCCTGCAGACCCTCCGCCTTTCTCGCCTCCGACCCCCCCGCCTTTCTCACCTCCGACCCCGTCGATGCCGCGCCACGATTCTTTTTTTTTCCCTCTCCGACCCTCCTCCACCGTGCCTCTCTCGCCCTTCCCCGCCCTTCTCGTCCTCTCCCTCTCTCTCCTCCTCCGCCATCTCCGACGACGACGCATCTTCACCGACGCCGACGCCACGGAGGTTACTGCGGTGCCACAGCCTCGAAGCGAGGGGTCCTCAGCGACGTCGTCATCGGCGCCGTGACCATTGGCAAAGAGGGGTGACAAAAAAAAAATTATAGAAGAAGGAAGAAGAAAAATATAAAGACAAAAAATTATAGAAAAAAAAGATGAAGATAAAATTGCATCGTTAAAATAAAATTATACTATTTTACTAGAACGTTACACTATTATAGATATAAGTTGTACTACTTAAGATGTATACTGCACCCTTTAAGATGAAAATTATACTTTTTAAACAAAAATTACACTCTTTGAAAGATATTTATACTGTTTCTTTTCTTATTACACTATTTGAGATATAAACAACAATTTTTAAGATAAAAATTACACTTTTTGTCACGCCCGAGCCCCAACGGAAGCCTGCCTAGTGCGTGCCCAGATCCGCCATATGCCAAGAACATATAAGGCGTCTACTACAAATATAACGAAAAAGCACAAGATAATAATAAAATCTAACATGATATCAAAGCACGGAACATAAACTACTCTCTAAAAACATGTATAGGAAAGTGAATAACTAAACAACAATAATCCTCAAAATATATACATCAAGGACATCACATAAGAAAAAGGCTAAATACATAATGGGGGTCTCTATACATCAAGGACAAAACATCTCTCCAACTAAAACAAAAGGAGAGGTGACCACCTAGCAGGATCTCCTCGCTAAGTCTAGCTAGACGCGACCCCCTTGCCGCGATCTCTAACCTCTCCCGTAATGGATGACTCTGTAAACAAAAATATCAACACAATAGGAATGAGAACTATTAGTCAATAGTTCCCAGTGGGTAAGCCGCCGATATTAGCGAATTACACCACTAGGTCACTGAGGCATAAGTAGTAAAAGCATAACTAGAGATATAACATGATTATTAAGCAAGTATTAAATTATTAAGTTACTATGCCTCTAATTAACTTGATGTTTAACATGTAATAAAGTTACTCTATCATGAATGAGCATGCCCAGCTAGTATATACTATCTAGTAGTGATGGTTACTGTCACGCCCCGGGACCGACGGAGGCCCTCCCGGTGGCGTGCCCAGACCCGCCATATGTCTACACATATAAGGCGTCTACAAGAAAAGCGGAAGTAAAAGCAAGAGATGGAACAAATAAAAGAAGTGAAATAACAGGCAACTAATGATATCAGAGCGAGTAAAGTTCTAACATCTATACTAAAAGTAATAGAACATGACTAATACATAAGAGTAAACATAACCTATACAATATCAGCCTCTAATACACCTTGAATGTAAAACTGTGATGTGAATGGTGAATGTATGAATGTATAGTTATCTTTATATTCATCTGGTTGTGGTTGTATCCTGGTTGTACTGTGTATTTGATCGACGCCGTGCAAATATAAGGGAGACTCTGTCCGTGTGAACAGTGGATTACCTGTATTTGTGGCGGATCTGGCATACTCTGGGGTCAGGATTTCAAAAAAAAAAAAAAAAAAAAAAATTCAGACGCTTTTCCGCTTTGTTTTAAACTGAAAAGGGACCCCGGGGCGTGACAGATATTAACTGCAATATATATATATATATATAAACTTATAAATTGTCTTACGTATTATTGTGAGTCTTTCTTTAATTATATTAACTGCAATATGATATTATTTTCGATTATTGTGTTATAAAAAGAATTTTAATTATGAATAAGATTGAATAATTTTGTTAGAACGATTGATTCTTTTTCATTATAGTTTTTTGTTAAAAAAAATATTTGTCTATAATATAGACTATATTTATTATTTTTTATACTAAACTGATATTTTATTTTTTACAAATTTTCACTTTAACAGTATCTAACCGCCATAACACGCGAGCCACTACACTAGTTAACCATGAGAATTGATGAATTGAGCGAACCTATCTTCTATTTCTTTTTCATGCCTCAAATACATGTGTGCAGGGCATGCAATCGAAATAATTATGCAGCTAATAATAATTTCAATTGATAATAGAGAACTACATAACTATTTGATAAAATATATAGGGGTCTAACTACATAATAGTGCATTTGCAGAGAGTCCAAAGTCTTAGAAGGATAAATATAACATCTATATTAAAGAAAAGAAAGGAAAAAGAAAAAGAAGAAAAAAGAAAACCTCCCCCGCGTCCACCCGAGCAAACAAAGATAATTTAGGAGCTCTTATCACCGGCTACTTGTCAAGTTGTTATTGCGGCGGAACGTTGACANAATGAGCACAAATGGCAAGCAAGCAAAGTCCAAGTCTCAAGTATCGAATCCTCATGTCTCTAACATGGTATAGTCACTAGCATCCCGAAGGTCTAGTTTAACTCACAATGTGAATTTTCGGCTTTTGCTACGCCTAGTGCCCCTTGATGACACTTAGGCAATTTGATGTCCAACATGTATCCCAAGTCCCTCAATGGCCCTATCCACTAGGTTCACACATGTCCCGAGCTCAATGCCGCTTGATGACATTAGCTCGCTAGTTCACATACATTCTAGCTCAATACCTCTATATGGCAATTTTATCATCTTTTCATGTCACAAGTAAACTTAAGTTTAAATGCATGAATTCGAATTCATTTACACTATAGAAACATGAAACCAAATCTCGTATAGAATGCTAAATGCAACCAACTCTCTCTCAAGCGACTCTCTACTACATAGAGGTCCAAAATTTCATTACATATGACATGGGCATTTTAAGCATTCTAAAATTCACAATAAATACATGTAACAAGAATATGCATGCTTTTTCATTTAACGATACATAATTAAGCACAAATGAGAATTTCTCATTGTGTGGCTAGGTCAAACCCACCGAACCGTCGCGTAGGGTCTCGATTCGTCGAACAAAGTTGTCCCCGAGTCTCAAAATACCCTAAAAGTAATCAGCGAAGAGATACGAGGGCATTACGACCATCCTATAACATCAAACATTAACCTAGGAGCAAAAAGGGGCAAAACTCACCTCAAGAGTAGAAATCTTCTCCTAAGCCCCAAAAGAGAGCTAGAACCCTTCCAATCCAAGCCCTAGGAAGGTTCTAAACCAACCAATCATGCCTCAAAAGCCCTAGGTTCAAAAATCCCCAAAATAAACCCTAAGTCCCAAAACTAGGGTTTCAAATGGTAAAACCTACCAAATCAAGGATCAAAGGGTAGAATCCAAGTACTAACCTCCCAAGGTGCCTCCAAACAAGCTCCAAATCTTCTAGGGTTGAAGATTGGTCCACCACCAAGCCCTACAAGCAAGCTCCAAGCCTTGCAAAGGTGGAAAAGAGAGAAAGGGGTTGAGCTCCAAGCTCCCCCAAGCTAGCTCCTCTTCTTCTTCTCCTCCTTCTTCTTCTTCTCTCTCTAGAAAGTGTAGGGAGAGGGTGAGAATAAGAGAAATGAGAGAGGGAAGAGGAGGGAATGGCTAATAAGCCCATCTAGTGTAACAAAATCCAGAGAGGCCCCTCAAAAAATCAATATTGCATCAGCCCGAACTGGGCAGTTTTCGCCCAGAGGGACCGGTCTCTCCCCAGCAGGGACCGGTCTCTCGCTGCGAACCCGAAAACCCAGCGTTCGGGAACCGGTCTCTCCCTGCGTGGGACCGGTCTCTCACTGCGAGAACGCGCTCGGGAACCGGTCTCGCCTGCCAGGGACCGGTTGCCTCAGGCTGCCTCAACGCTGCTCACTGGTGGACCGGTCTCTCCTTTCAGGGACCGGTCCCCGAGAGTAAAAACTCTCAGGACTTGTCCAGAAATTCCAGTTTTCGAACTTTTTAGGTCGGAAAACATTCTACAACCCTCCACCAAGTATGGAAAAGCTCGAAATACATCCAAACACTCGAACTTCGCAATTTGCAAAGGTCCAGTGTGTTACAATGCGGCGACTGGAAATGCGAAAATTTCGAATAATGAGTGGATGCTCAATTCAGCGTGTTCCTTTCATGTCTGCCCAGAGAAGGAGTCTTTTTCCACCTATAAGGCAATCACAGGTGGAAAGGCTCTAATGGAGAATGGGATAGCATGAAATGTTTTGGGAGTCGGCACGGTGTAGATCCGAATGCACGATAGGGTCGTGAGGATGCTGACAGGTGTGCGGCATGTTTCTGGATTAAAGCAGAATTTGATCTTTTTAGGCGCGTTAGATTCGAAGGGTTGTAATTTTTCAGCTCTAGGTGGAGCTATGAGGTTCCAAAAACGAGATCGGGTCGTGTGTGAGGCGAACAAGCGCGGGAACCTATACGTTCTGAACGGGAGCATAGTCAGAACGGAAGTAAAGACGGTTTGGGTTCCAAAACTTCGCAGAGGTGCAGTAGCTCGAGGCGGAGCAGCGGATATGGCGACAACAAGCGAAGGAGACAAGCTCAAGATGGAGCTTGCATGGTGAGTTTGATGCAAGACTATAAATCCAACCAAGATGGAGAATGTTAGGATTTGGTTAGATTTGTAGCTTACTTTCTAGTTCGATAAGGATTAATATTTAAATATGTTGGAGATAAATTAAGATTTAAATATTAATTAGAGTATGAATCTAACTAGATTAGAATAAATATTTAAATCTATTGGAGATAAATCAATTGAGATTTAAATATTTATTGGAATAGGAATCCTAAATATATTAGGATTGGGGTACGTTTTGGTAGAGCTTTATAAATAGCTCTTAATGGGATGCTTTTGGAGTGTGTACGGCTGAGAAATCCCTTGGGTGGTGTCGTACTAGGAGAGCGAAACCTATATGCTTTTAGTGCACCTAGTGCACGGGTGCACGTGGAGAGTTGTCTTCTTTATGGGTTTATAGAATTCGAGAAAAGGGTAGAAAAGATTCAGAAAATGGATTGGGTTGAAGCTAGTCTATGTAGAAAAGGAGTCAAGTGTAATCTTTTCTTATTTAATAAATCTTATTTTACTCGCATATTTTATGTTTGGTTGTTTTTTCTCTTTTCTGGTTATATCAGTTTTTGCTGAGAAGACGGATTTATGGTAAAAACTCGATTTGATGCTTCCGTTGCGGAATCCCAACAATTGGTACCGGATCAACAGCAGTCGGTATCGGAGCCGGTTGCGGATTCTCAAAATCCGATACCGGGGCGAGTACCGAATTCCTAACATTTCTCCTGTATCATATGCAGTAGTCCTAACTTGTTGACCCTCTTAATTTCCATATCAAGAATTTTTTTAGCAGCAGCTAGATCTTTCATTTCAAACTCATCCTTAAGTAAAAGCCTTCAATTTATTTATCTCAACTATGTCACTGTAAGCAATTAACATATCATCGACATAGAGCAATAAATATATGAAAAATTCCTTATCAAGCTCTCTGAAGTACACGCAACTGTCACGCTTGCTTCTAAAATATCCGTGACCTGTCATAAAAGAGTTGAACCGTTTATACCATTATCGAGGAGACTGCTTTAGCCATAAAGCGATTTCTTTAACAGACAAACTTGGTCCTCATTTCCTTCAGCAATGAATCCCTCCGGCTATTTCATATAAATTTGCTCCTCAAGTTTTTCATGTAGAAAAGATGTCTTAATCAAGCTTCTCAAGATACAGGTTATTCATGGCTACTAACGATAAAAAAATACGAAAAGTATGCTCACAACGCGTAAGAAAATATCATTAAAGTCAACACTTTCTACCTGACTATAGCCCTTTGCAACTAAACGAGCTTTGTACCTTGTATCTTCCAGACCAGGGATTCCGTCCTTTTTCTTGAAGACCCACTTGCAGCCAATAATTTTCTTACCTGTAGACGGTTTTACCAACTCTCATGTGGAATTTTTATGGAGTGACTCCATCTCCTCATTTATCGCCACTAACCACTCTGCAAAACTGGAACTAAAAATAGCTTGATTATATGTGGAAAGTTCACCTTCTTCTTCAGTGTCTTGTGCCACTGAAAGAGCGTAAGCAACTATATCTTCATAACAATATCTCTGTGGTGGTTTGATTTGTCCCCTCGCTCTGTCAGTAGCAATGCTCTACCTCTCAACTTGTGGGTTTCAATTACTGAGGTGTCTGTCGATTGAACTTGTTCTGATTTTGAAGAATTCTGAGTCTGAATTATGTTAGATTTTATTGGTTTCTTAGTACTTATTTAGCCTCTTAGGCAATGCAATACTTAATGGACCTTGCTTGGGAGCCCAACTAAGATTTTCATATGTGAGGTATATTGCTGTTATTTATATATTGCTTCATTCTCAAGTTAGTTGTTTGAGAAAAAATGTGAATTATGCTCTCGATTAAACACATGCACGGCACGAGCCCGAGCCGAGCCAGGCCAGGCGGGCGGCAGCGCTCGCAGTCCATGCACCCGGCTTATTTTATTTATCTTTATTTTTATTTTTTTGTTTTATCTTTACCCTAATCCTAATCCCAATCCTAATCCGTATCCCATATAATCTTAAGCTTATTGACGCTACACGAATTGACGCGTTGAAGCAAGATTCTTGCCTTGGATATATATATATATATATTGGACGAGGTTGCATGAGTTTAACCTGAATTGAGGCATACCTAAGAGTTTTCAAAACCCTACTCTCTACCTCGTCTTCTTCTGTTTTCTCGCCATTGATCTTTTATGCCAATTTTCACCAAGCTTTCTCATATTTTGCTGGATCAAAAGCTTATTGGGTTCATCTTGCGCCACGTTGAACGTGGTCGTTGTATTTTCCTCATCTTCTTTCCAGTTTGCTTCTCAATCACGACTTTCCACTACTTGAAGTACTTGAATACCATATCCTTACTTTTCAGAATGAACACCCACACTTTACGAGAATAGTCGTCAATAAAAGTCAACATATATCTAGCACTACCATGAGTAGGAGTACCAGAGAGTCCCCGAAGATCAGAATGAATATAGTTCAGAGTACCTTTTGTCTGGTGAATTGCGGCCTTAAAGCTGACTCTTTTTTGTTTCCTAAGAACACAAATGCTCGCAAAAATCTAACTTTTCTAAACTCTAACTACCAAGTAGACCTCTCTCACTCAACTTTATCATACCATATTCACTCATATGGCCTAGTTGCATATGCCATAATTTGGTGCTATCCGAATCTGACATAGAAGAAGAAGTCACCACTGCTGAACCTGTCACAGTGGATGTATTGTTCCAGAGCTTTGGATAGGATTGGCTTCAGTGTTAGTGATTGGTCGACACATCTGGAGAGTGTCAGATTGAGTCGGAGTCGTTTCTGCGCGAAATGAATGCAGAAATGGACTCGGTGCACTCAAATAAGCAAAACTGAAGTTTTGCCAGATTCGAGCACCCAGAACAGGTCTTGGGTCTCCTAGAAGTTGAGTGCAGATTTGATCAGAACTGGAAGCCAATTCGGGTCCATGTTTCGGGCACCCGGATGCGGGTCCGAAAGTTCACCTCGTGAGTATCGATTATGTTGACACGTGGCTTGTGGTAGGTGAGGTCCGCTGGAGCCGTTTACGGGCGCAGCACACCGTGGGCGATGGAACCAAAGGGGAGCAAATGTGCAGCCTGGAGGTTTCGGACGCCCAGAAATGGATTTGGGGCGCCCGGAAGTGGCCAATTCTGCAAAAGTAACAGAATTGCAGCTTTTGTTCCTAAGGTTCATCTGACCTTATGCTCACCCTATAAATAGGTAGAATGCGCCCCCTTGCTGCTCTTTTCCTCTCTTCTTCACAGAGAAGTCCATTTTAGCATTCCAATCCCTCCAAATCACTCAAATTGCATCAAAGGTCCATAAATTCAACTTGTGGAGTGCTGATTCTGCTGTTCTTCAGCGACGACCTCCAGTGTTTTGACTCGTGTGCGACGTAAGAAGGTCGGATCTCGGTGAAACTTGGTTTGCTGGATTCTAGACTTCCAGAGGAATCCACAAAGCCCAGAATTACAGATTTTGGCAGAGGTTAGCTTAGTCGTTTTCCCGTTCTCCTTTGCTGTTGGTGTTTTTGGGCAGAATTGTGAACTTATGGGTTTTGTTGATGCAATTCTTTGAGGAAGCTGGATTTTGAGTCTAAGCTTGATCTTCCAGCATAGCACACTGCTTTTGGAACTTTACCTCGAGGGATTCGGAATTTAGAAGGTAAAGTTAGCATTGCAATTTGGTTAAATAAAGCTTAAATGCTGAATTTGTGCTAATTGATGGAATTTCAATGTGTAAAGCTTGGAAGCAGCCTGATTGCTGGTCTTGGAGGATTTCGGCTGTTCCAGCAGGGATTAGCATTGGTTCGAGTCCCCTCTTTGCTGCCGGGGATTAGCAATTAAGGTGGGTTTATCATCGGTTTTGGCTCCTAAGCATATATATAGAAAACATGTATAGTTTCGACTTCGGAATATTGTGTTGTAGCTCGAATTCATTGATGAGTATGTTATATATAAATCTGAATTTGGAGCATGCTTAGTAATTAGCTGAATATACATGTTGGACTTGAAAATTAACTTAGGAGAAAACTAGCGTTTTGACCTGTCATATGATTCTACTACCTGATTTAGCTCTAGGAGCCATGATGTGATCGTATCACTACTGTTTTAGCGCGGTGGATACCCGGGGTAGTTTAGAATGCATTTACGCTCGTGCTGGGATGCCGAGCTTATTTTTACAGTAGAGTCTAGGCTGTTTCGGGTTGTCGGGTGCCGTCGGGGTGAACGGTGGACCCAGATTCCTATATTTGGTATTAGATGGTGCCGAGGGCACGTGGGTTCGGTTTCTAGACCTGTTTTGACCCTAATTTCTTGACATTTGCTTATTAGAGCCTGATTGAGCTCGACAGAAATACGCTGCATACTCGGTTGGGTAGCTCCCACGAGTGCCACTCCGGAGACGGGAGCTGTGCTTTCGCGTCGGTGTCGTGCATGCCAGTTAGACTTGCTCTCCACGGACTGGATAGTAGGAGGTAGCTGGATAGTCTCAACTGGACGGGACGGGTGTGTTCACAGTCCCTGAGATGGGTATGTTTACAGTCCCTAAAGAGATTGGGTCGGGATTCACATTATTACAGTAGGTCAGCTTAGAGCATGATAGTGTAATAAATGGTAGCTGTAGATTTTATTCCAGCATTTATTACTACCTTTGCTCCCTTATGTAGACTTAGTGGGTAGACCGATGATGTTGAGGGCGGCACCCACTGAGGACTACTTGTTTTTACAGTAGTTCTCACGCCCTGTTGTTACCCCGTTTTTGCAAAGCCATCGTCTTCGGCTGCTGCTGTTGTTGATCTGGTTCGAGGCAAGGGCGTCGCGAGTTAGAGCCCTACCCGTCGAGCCGAGCTAGAGGTGCCCCTACAGCAGGTAGTTGTTTTTTGTTGGAGTTCATGTACATACAGATATTTAACTCGCCAGTGCGAGTAGTTTTGTATCTTGGTTTTAATGTATGTATATGGAACTCAGGTTGTTTTTAGTTACTGGTTCTTCTAGCAGCTCTATATTACTGTTTGTAGTATTGTATGTTTTACAGGTACAGCTATCGCTTCGTATACAGAAAAAATTTCTTTGTATACGGCGGATTTGTCGGCGTGCCCGGAAAAACGAGTAATCCGGGGCGTGACAGTGGAACCCTGTAGAACATATACATGTCGGACAATTTGGCCTTCATCACTGCAAGATTTTTTTTAGCGATTTTCATTAATCTATCAACTGAAAAATACTTAAAGCATTTAGTATCAAATGTACCCAATGAGATCAGATTTTTTTCTCATATCCGGAACATGTTGAACCATAGATATAGTTTTCACTACTCCATCAAACATTCATACCCAAACAGTGTCAATTCCAATAACTGTACACTTAGAGTGATTTTCCATCAATACATCTCCACCTTGAACAGGCGTGTACGTCAAGAACCACTCTTTATGCGTACAGATATGGAAGGAACATGCGGAGTCTATAAGCCACTCATCCTGCCTGCGTATCTTATCCGTAACTGTGAAGACGATATCATTTCCATCTGACTCTCTTGCTGCAACACTTGCTTCTGCTTCAGTATTGGTGTTTTCTGACCTTGATTCTTATCACCATAATTCTTCCGCTGTTCTTTATTTTCAACTTAAAACAATCAAATTTTATATGACCCTTCTTTTTATAATAACTACAAATCAGATTCCTATGTTTTGACTTTGATTTAGGGCATGTTTGGTTCGCCGAAAGTGTTGTATCGAAAGCGATATTTTTAGAAAGTGACGCCTTATCGATTGTTTGGTTTACGAAAGTGAATATAAAAGTCACTTTACGAAAGTGGGCTGATAAAGTGAGTTATAACTAAATCTCACTTTCTTGACATCGGCTCAGTTAAGAGGTTAGTTAAGAGGTTATATTTGGTCTTAACTTTAATATTTAAATTTATCTTTAAAGTTTAATTTCNAGAGAGAGAGAGAGAGAGAGAGAGTTGAGCTAGAATACTATCGGTAGCAAATGGGCACCGTTGCCACCCATTTGTTTCCGATGATGAAGCCTCCAAATCGGCGATCGGCATCGTTGAACATGATCTATACCACTTGAAGTGTTTAGAAATCAAATTTTATTTATTTTCGATATTATTCTCTTATCCATCGAGTGGACACAAAAACGAACGGCTGAAAATAAATATTTTTCAAAAAATGATGATAGGAGTCTTGTAGTCAAGATCAAGAGTATAGATCTTGTTTTAAATAGTTTGAAGAATTTTCTAACAAAAATTCAATTGATTTGGATATCTTTACGCCATTAAACGAGAAAATGCCTCATATCGACCATTAAAATTACAAATTTTGAATCCCTTTGATCATTAGGCAAATGATGTCGAAAAGATTTAAAATTTGATTTCTAAACACTTCAAGTGGTATAGATCATGTTCAACGGTGCTGATCGTCGATTTGAAGGCTTTATCATCGAAAATAAATGGGTGGCAACGGAGCCCGTTTGCTATCAATAGTATTTTAGCTCAACTCATATATATATATATATATATATATATATATATATATATATATATATATATATATATATATATATATAATACACCTGCTATCCTTTTAGGAGAATAGGAACTTTTATCCTATCAAATCATTTTTTATGATAGAGATACCGAATCCATGATCGGAATCATTGAAATTGATCTAGAGTATTTGAATTATTCAGGAACTAAATTTTATAAATTTTAAAATTTATTTACATAGTGATCAAAGTATTGCAAAATTGACAATTTTTTACGGTCTATATGAGCTAATTGCTTGTATGCAAATAACTCCGATTGTAAATTGAGAAAGCCTAACCTCTGTTTTCAAANGCAGCGATGACGGCGTCCGCAGCGACGGCGGCCTCGGACTCGGGTCGGAGTGAGTGAGATAGAGAGGAGTGAGAGAGCGTGCGGGAGACAGAGAGGAGAAGCTCTGGAGACGCAGGAGCTCGCGCGCGGGTACAGTCGGCGCCGGCGACGGCGGCGTCGGACTCGGGTCAGAGTGAGTGAGGTAGAGAGGAGTGAGGGAGCGTGCGGGAGACAGAGGAGAAGCTCGCGCGCGGGTGAGTGAGAGAGAAAGGAAGGGGGCTCGGGCGGGGTAGGGTATACTGCTTAAAGGCGGTGAATCGTTCACCGCATTTAAAAGCGGTGAACCATTCACCGCATATATATGAGGTATTTGATGGTCCCAGCACACGTGACGGAGGTATTTGATTGGTTCCACAAATGCGGTGAATGGTTTACCGCATATATATGCGGTAAACCATTCACCACATATGCCTTCTTGCTAACCTGGCCGATTTTGAGACTATTTTTATAAATAAATTTTAAGGAGGCCTATTTTTGTAAATAAAAGTTTCAAGAAGACTATTTATAAAAAAAATTCCTTTCGATCACTTGGTAAATAATATCAAAAAATCGCAAAAATTATTTTCTAGAAACTTCAAATGCGTTAGATCAAGTCTAACGGAGCCGATCGTTGATTCGAAAATTCTATCATCGAAAATAGCTCAGGAGCACAGAGGCCTCCGTGCTCCTAAGAGCACAGCAGCCCTGCTCTATATATATATATGTATGCACTGTATCCTTAGAACTTTTTATTTTGTTTGGTTATGTTTTGAGCAAGGATTAACTTCCTAGAAATACTAGCATGCCATTTTATCCAATAAACAATAATAGGGTATCACTCTTTTATCCCATCACTTGGAATTTTGTTATTTTCTGGGGATTTTTTCTAGTTTTATTGTGCTTTTGCTGGGATATAGAGGGTGTTTTTTTAATTCCTACTTTATTTTGTCTTAATTGTGTTTGATGCGTTTACGGAAGTGTTCTTTTGAGAATAAGGTAGCATGCATGCTACCCCTTTATTTATTGAACAGATGAATTAGGTTACAGGAGTGAGGCAGCCGGGCCTCGAACCGGATGAAAAAAAAACAAAAAGAAAATCTAAAATTGTTCAGTTACCGATTAGACCACAAAAGTTGTTCCTAGGAATTCGACAACTGTTTAACCTTACGAAAGTGTTATTTAAATAGAAGTGTTATTATTTAAGACGGTTACTGAAGTACGTACCGTTTAAATAGAACTATTTGAAAATAACATTTACATGATATTTCATTCAAAGCCCATCAAGAATTTTCGTCAACAACGAAAGAAAAAGCTTTGAATTTACGGTTTTGCTTTTTAATTTTTCTGGTTGAGAAGCTTATTTCAATTTCTGCAATAGCAAATTCTCTAGAAATTTTGTTGTAAAACACTTTAGATGCTTTTCAAAGAAGAGAAAATATCTAATGAACCTGACCGAGGCAATAAACAGTGCCTGCTACCCTGCTATATTGATTCAAAAGTTTCCTACTTTGGATTCTGAAATTTGATATCTTGTTAGCTTTACAAGAATCAAATTCAGCTGAGAACATCCAAGTGCGACTCTGTTGATCTCTACTCTTTGTTGAACGCTAGCTTCTCGAATGGAGATTCCATTGCTATTTATGTACATACTTGAAAATAATGGAGCTCCAAAGTGTTCTTTTATTTCTTTCTTATAAAATAGTTATGTTTGGATAACTTATTTCCAAACCAGACCATAGTTTCACTATTACTAAGAACACAACTAATATATACATTAGGGTGTGGATCCGGATTTCGGGCTTATCGGTTTCGGATTCACATCCTCTATACTTAGATTTTAGATCCAACCTTTTTGCAGCCTTGGATGCCATGCTTGGAACATCAGCATCTTCAAGGAGGTCAGTATCACTATGAGAGAGAGAGAGAGAGAGAGAGAGAGAGAGAGAGAGGCCTTCAATTAAGATAAAGTTAAGGTGATCATGTTCGAACAGAAAAAAAAGTGATAGGGAGCTCATCAATACCTTTCTTACCCACATATTGCCCACCCAAACAGTACTTGCCTTTGGCAAAAAGCTGATTGAATTGGATCAGTCACTGATTAAGGTTTCAACATCTCACTCTCTCTCTCCCTCTTTTCTTGTAAGAGAGAGAAACTCGTTAGGTTCAATAGTTATGGCTACAATCAGTTTTAATTATAGCCAAATCAATCATGTATACATGCATATATATATATATATATAGAGTTGAGCTAGAATACTCTCGATAGTAAACGGAGCGTTTTACTATCGAGTTGTTTTAGATGATAGAGCTTCCAAATTTACGATCGGTTCCGTTAAATATGATCTAAACCATTTAAACTATCTAGAAATTAAATTTCACGCACTTTCGATATTGTTCTTTTATCCATCTAGTGAACAGAAAATGAATGGTTGAAAATAAATATTCTTTAAAAAATGATGATAGGAGTCTTGTAATCAAGATCAAGAGTATAGATCTTGTTTTAAATAGTTTAAAAAATTTTCTAACAAAAATTCAATTGATTTGGATATCTTTACACCGTTAAACGAGAAAACGTCTCTTATCCACCATTAAAATTACAAATTTTGAAACCCTTTGATCATTAGGCAAATGATGTCGAAAGATTTGAAATTTGATTTCTAAACACTTCAAGTGGTATAGATCATGTTCAACAGAGCCGATCGTTAATTTGGAAGCTCTATCATCGAAAACAACTCGATAGTGAAATGCGTCGTTTACTATCGAGAGTATTCTAGCTCAACTCTATATATATATATATATATACACACACACCAAGGTAAATAACAGCTTGGATCTGCTTTCACTTTTGTTTTCAGCTTAAGCCAGCATTAGCATATTTTTTAGCAAACAAAATGTTCAAGATCTTCTTATGCAACTAAAAGCTGAAATGAGATCATAAACCCCTGGCAAAACTTTCAATTTGGTGATTCTGATTCTATATTATATGAAATGTTAACAATAATTTTAATGCAGAAGTTTTTTCAATAGCAATATTCAAAACTGTTTAGAAACAAGAGGCAACTGCATGCTCATATACCTCTGAAAATTTTAGACTTTTTTATTTATCCTCCTTAGAAGGCTAATATAAAAATGGGGTTATCTTTTTAACTTTCCAAGTCCTTCAAATATACCTCTAGAGTTAAATTTTATTAGTGAGCTGTTTGGAACAGCTTTTATTTCTATGAAATTAATATATTTTTCTTTCAAATATACCCTTCTATCGTCACTAAATTTTTTTATTTGTCCTTAAGTAAGGGGCAAAAAAAAGTATTTTGACTTTTGATCCTTTTAAGTATACACTTAAATTTATCATCACCGACTTTTCTTATTTGTCCTTAAATTAGGGACAAAAGAGGTATTTTTAACTTTTTTTTAACTTCGGTGGAAATTTAACTTGGGTTAAATATGAGATGACTTAATGGGTACTTACAATGGAGTTAGTTTTGAATAACGGTGAAATATAGAAGGGTATAATCGAAACAAAAAAAAAAAAAGAAAGAAAAAGAGTAAGAATTTATAAGATATTTCAGAAGTTTTGAGGGGCAAATAAAATATTATCCCTAATTTCAAAAAGAAATTGGTTCTAACATTTTCATTGAAATCCTTCCAATAACTTCACGTATAAAAGTAGAAGCTTCAAAATAAATCCTGCTAGAGGACCGATATCTCATGTTCGCTCTCCTCTTTAGCGAGTACTTAATTTACAGCTTCTGCTTCTCAAGTAGAAAAAAGTCATCCTCAAAGCAGACACAAAATGCATCTAGATTTGTTCCTCATACATGATTACTCGCATCTTATCTGGAGCTAAGTTCAAAACAAGTCCCATTGGGCCTAATATTGGTCCAAAGAAAGATCCAGTGAAGTTTCTCCTCTGAGCCCATGTCAACAAGATGCATATATCTATCATATGCTAGCCCTAAACCTGATCTAATAATTTACTTCTCTCGCATATACTAAGATGAGCACCTCATGGAAATTTTTGTCCGAGTTTGTGTGCGAGGAGAAAACTTCTCAGTAACCGTTATTCTATCTAAAATTATCACCAAAAGACTCCGATTTCAAAATTCTAGGCATCAACAATAATATTTTTTGTTTACTATCTTTTTATTCTAAATCATTTAATGTAACTTTCTCAGGTTTACAAGTACGAAATTAGGTTTACGTAAAGAGCTTGTTACAAATCGAAAAGAGTGTGATGAAAAATACACTGACTTATTTTCATAAGATATTACAAACTGCGCAGATCGTAAGCGATTACGATATATATATATATATAACTTGTATTATACAGTACAACAGAATTAAGTTATAAAAACATATTTTTTGGACACTTTTATATAAGTATCTCATTTATACCAAAATTTTTTTAAAAAATCTATTAAAGCCTAAATATAAAGTATAATCCAATAAAAAATAAAAAGTTTCTCTACTTAAACAATCTTATATATCCAGCCTACTCGGCCCGATTACAAACAGAAAAGAAAAAAAAAAAAATTGATCACCATCTCCCATTCTCCTCCTCCACCGCCGTAGCTGACGAGGTAGGGTTCCGGCGGCTGGAGTTCAGCCGCGAGGATCTCGCAGGGACCATAAAGGATTACGATCGCCACGTATCCCTCGGCCACAGGTCGGTGGAGGAGTGAGTGCCAAACATCAAGACTGCCCTACATATAGCGACCCCACATATAGCAATACTTTTAAAAAGTGTAGATAATTTAATCAACAACACTTTTTTTGACATGTAGCGATATTTAAAAGTGACACTAAACACTATTTTTTTTTGTAGTGATTATATTATTAAAGAATGAGGAAGTGTAGCATTACATCTTTTCATTCAACA